>NW_017289346.1:0-258 GCF_001594075.2 Trachymyrmex cornetzi
TCCTGCGCTGGCCGCTGTTAGGGACCCCCGGGAACGCGTGCAGCATACATCCGGGGGCCCCTGAGCCTGCCGGCCTTGACGGCCGGCCCTCACCCGCCCGGGGCCTAGTCCTCAGTGAGAGGTTTTCGGCCCCGGGCCGCGCGTTGCGCTATCTTCTCAAATTCGGGCGCAGAGGGGGACACCGCCCCCCACGCCCCGCCCCGTGATGGTAGGGGGCCGAGTTGTGACGGCCGATCCCCCGATCGGCCGCCCCAACCC
>NW_017289347.1:0-258 GCF_001594075.2 Trachymyrmex cornetzi
ATAAACCTTTAATCCATTGAATCTTCAAAACGTCGAAAATTTCTGATTCTTTACCCCAGTAGACCCGATTTTAATGGAGCCATGTTTAAAACATTTTTTTTCAATTTTTTAAGAATCTTGAATTTTTTTCCCGCCTACAAAGAGATATTTAACCTATAATTAGATATTTAACAGATTTTTTTAAACAATAAATTATTGAATGCGTGAAAAATCTTTTTTTTTACGTAATTAAAGATAATCTTATAGCGAATTTTTGAA
>NW_017289348.1:0-258 GCF_001594075.2 Trachymyrmex cornetzi
ATAATTCATCAAATTGAAGAGGTGACATGCGGTGGAAATTGAAAAAACGTTCTGGGTCACGTCGAAGTTCAAGCACAAGGTTATCATAAGCACCTTTAAAATGACGTTGTTCTATAATAGGATGAACCCACCATCGTGCTATTCTGCATTCTTGTTTTTTTACTTTCTGTCGTCTTTGACTTCTTCGTAACCACAAAAGCAAGGCAAGATCGTTGTGATTCATTTTTACAAAAGTATCCCACAGTACAGTATGGTTAT
>NW_017289349.1:0-258 GCF_001594075.2 Trachymyrmex cornetzi
ACATTACGCGGCCGGCATCACCTCGTGCCCGAGCACTTGGCGTGAGAGCGTTGCAGTAACCGTAGCCACCTAAGCAACGTCCCAAAGAGAGTTCCGCTTTCCTGTCAAACATCGAGAATATGATTTTATTGTCGAAATAGAAATCCGTCGAATGGGTTTTGTTAAAAGTTCATTAGTCCGATGACTTTAACGGCACTCCCGAAACAAACGCGCGACGCGACGAACCGGCTGCGGTTCGTTCGCTTTCAATTAAATCGG
>NW_017289350.1:0-258 GCF_001594075.2 Trachymyrmex cornetzi
GACGCGGGGTGCGCGGAACGCGGGCTTACACCGCTAGCACGTGCGTCGCGATGTTCGCGCGACACGTCGCAACGCGAGGAGCGATACGTCGCCCCGATGGATGCGCTTTCTGCGTTAGCATTGCTGTACGGCACGACTTCGACTGTCGGGAACGTCCGACGAAGGCGGGCAAAAGCCAACCCCCTGGTTCTTGTTGAAGCCGGTCGCGTATAGCGCGGAAAAGCGGAACTCTCGTCTCGGTCGCCTTGTTGCAAGGCT
>NW_017289351.1:0-258 GCF_001594075.2 Trachymyrmex cornetzi
AAGCAATTTGTCGGCAACTAATATGTGGATTGTTAACTACTGCTAAAACAGAGGTTTCCGATTCTTCGCCAGAATTTGTCTTCTGACGATTTCTCTCAGTTTGATTGACGCTGCCTGTTTCGCAAAATGACTTATCCAGTATTTCGAACGTACGTCTGGGTGGACAACGACGATCAGGATATTTTTCCGCATATAATTATGTAGCTCGCACTGAGTTCATAAATTAAAATCATTTCTGTTTCCTCTTTTTGAGTATAT
>NW_017289352.1:0-258 GCF_001594075.2 Trachymyrmex cornetzi
TGAATTTAATTTCACAAAATAGTTTATAACGAGCCAAGTTTTTTATTCTTTTCGATATACATACATAGATAGATAGATAGATAGACAGATAGATAGATAGATAGATAGATAGATAAATAGATAGATAGATAGATATCTTTATTTGTACAGCGCTTTAGGTAAAGTACTTTCCAAGTGCTAAATACAAAGGCATTACTACAGAAATAGTAATAGATAATGTAGAAAATAAAAAAAATAATACTTTTTATTAATTAACTA
>NW_017289353.1:0-258 GCF_001594075.2 Trachymyrmex cornetzi
TATTATCTTTTTTATTATTCTTTTGTAATATTAATATATATCTATTATTATATTATATATGTATATCACATACATATTATAACAGAAAAAATCTTACATCGAAAATCTCTTTTACATGTATTCCAGAGTATGCATTAAAGAAAAAGAGAGAAAAATCAGAGGCTAGAATTGAATAGATTTATATTCTATTGTATTTAATTACGATTAGAAAAAAAAATTAAGTATACAACATCTGTACGAGTTATACATAAAGTTGAT
>NW_017289354.1:0-258 GCF_001594075.2 Trachymyrmex cornetzi
TTTTCTTCAACAGCACCACGAGTCCCAGGAAACCTTGCGATCCATATAAAATATCCATTGACTTCTCCAACAAACGTTGCAGTCAGTGTTGTACCTTTTTACACGTACATAATTAACATTTGCGATATAAAATTGGAGAGCGCTTTTCATTCTTCTCAAATCATTTCTCAACTTTATACTGATATTGTGCTTACAATTACAACAAATTACTATCGCTATTTATTTTATCGCTTAAATATTCTTCTAGAAAATGTAGAA
>NW_017289355.1:0-258 GCF_001594075.2 Trachymyrmex cornetzi
TTGCTTCTGAGTAGAATACATGGCAATTTGATTTACCTCACGTTTCCATTTGGTATCCTGCAGTAATTTCGTCTTGACCAGATCACTTGTGATTACTGTTGCCGAATGCTCTAGAGTCATGCACATCGGCTGATACTCATCGGTAAGTCCTTGAAGCATCACGCACCGAGAAAATTCATCGTCTACTGGTTTATTCATTGCACGAAGTTTTTCTGAGATAGACATTATCTCATTAACGTATGCTTCCATAGTAGTAAA
>NW_017289356.1:0-258 GCF_001594075.2 Trachymyrmex cornetzi
GCACACACTCTTGCATAACGCATTATGCATAGTGCATAAAGGAATCAACCAATCACAATTCTTCTTTTTCTTGGAATGTGAGGAAAAGAAAGATTCTGATTAGTTGATTTGCTTATGCACTATGCATTATGCCATAACGCGTAAGGGCTATCGCACATGAAATGCATAACAGAGCATAAGCATAACATAAAGCCTCTAAACCAATGAGCATCTAGCATAATGTCGCCATATTGATTTACATAAGATGCTCATTGGTTT
>NW_017289357.1:0-258 GCF_001594075.2 Trachymyrmex cornetzi
TAAACGTGCGGGAAAATATAAGGCTCGAATGTAGATGCGTTAGCGTGAGAGAGAACGCTGTAAACAGACGAGCGTCCACGTCGAGTCGTTGCTCGTTGTTGATATCGAACTTTGCGCACTTAGTAGGAATAGTACATTACGATACAAGTGCGCAAAGTAGGTGTTTCCCACATGAGCGAAGTTTGTCGCCCGAGTGAAGCGAGGGTGACAAAAAAGCGAGTGTGGGAACACCTACGCAGCGCACGAGTATCGTATACT
>NW_017289358.1:0-258 GCF_001594075.2 Trachymyrmex cornetzi
CTGCAATAATGAAAAATGTATTATCTCCACTAGCGAAACCTAAAATGATGAACGAAATTAAAGAAGTGTCTTTTGTAAGTGTTTCATGCGATACTAGCAACCATGGATCAATAAAATTACTACCTATACTTATTCAATATTACGATGTTCATAATAGGGGTACTACAACAAAAATTCTAGAAATATTAGAAATAACTGACAAAACTTCTGATACGATTATTGATGTAATTCAAAGTGAATTGGAAAAACATTTATTGT
>NW_017289359.1:0-258 GCF_001594075.2 Trachymyrmex cornetzi
TAGCTGGATTAGGATCTTGCCATTGTATGGCACTGACAGCATCGCAGCCAATACGATGGCAAGATTTTAATCCAGCTAGCAATCCAACAGAAAAACAAGCATCGTGTGCCGTCGGCTTTAATCTTAAATCATTTTTAGGACGTCTTATATCCTCACTGTGGACATATGTAGTGTTTAGACATTTTAAAAAATTTAAGCCAAACCCATGTTACCGTATAATAAAAATAATTCTTATTACACACTACAAGAAAAATAAAC
>NW_017289360.1:0-258 GCF_001594075.2 Trachymyrmex cornetzi
TAAAAATTGGCGGAGTTATCTCTCACCCCTATCTTAAAAATTCGGTACAATCACCCCCTCGGGAGTACAAACGAAACCGACGGTGGTACAAACGTCTGCAAACGATGCCGAAACAGCCCCCGTTTACAGATTTAAGATATCTTAAAAATTGGCGGAATTAGCTCTCATCCCTATCTTAAAAATTCAGTACAATCACCCCTTCGGAGGTACAAACGAAACCGACGGTGGTACAAACGTCTACAAGCGACGTCGAAACAG
>NW_017289361.1:0-258 GCF_001594075.2 Trachymyrmex cornetzi
GAAACAATTTTATTACCTCACGAATTTAATATGGATGAATGCAAGAGGCATATATTATGCTTACGTACAAAAAAAGTTGAGGATTAAGATGTAAATTAATGTCTACAATCAGCGAGTATAATCACATTTATTTCTTTACATAATATTGGGAGAGAAAGAGAGAGAGGGGGGAGAAGGAGAGAGAAGAGAGATATTAAATGTTATTTTAAAATTGTATAAGTCGAAGATATTAATTATATATAATATATAGTTACTTTC
>NW_017289362.1:0-258 GCF_001594075.2 Trachymyrmex cornetzi
TTACAGGCACCTCCACACAGTGGCTCAATATATCATCAGTGATATATATCCCACAGTGGCTCAAACACGTTTTAACAAGCATTATAAAAAAAATTTTGTACCGATAGTAACAATTGAGTTTAGATCAACATTAATAAGATTTTCTCTTTCATCATAATTCGCAAAGCATCGATGTTCCCATAAATTTTGATAAGGAGTATTCAGTAGCCATCCACAGTATCCGCACTTCAGTTGCTAGAAAAAATATAATTATGAAAG
>NW_017289363.1:0-258 GCF_001594075.2 Trachymyrmex cornetzi
GCCCGCCAGTGAATCTCGCTTGGTTTATTTAAAAACTTACTCGCCGTATTTACGGCATACGCTATATCCGGTCTCGACACGGTTGCAAGAAACATGAATGACCCGACTGCCTCTCGATATGGCGCATTGCACAATCTTTCTTCGCTTGATTCTACAGGTTGCAATGAAACATTTGGATCCGCAGGAACCAACAAAGTTTTGCCTTGCTCATATTAAAACGCTCGAGCACTTTTCGCGTATACGCGCCTTGATGTAGAA
>NW_017289364.1:0-258 GCF_001594075.2 Trachymyrmex cornetzi
CAAGATACTGCTCCGTTTAAGAACCAATACTTTAACGCGCGTGTTATCTTGACACGTATACATTATGGGCCCAAATTACAGGCGCACACATCTAGTCGTTTACGCGTGGAAATTACGAAAGGCAAATGAAGCCTTAATCGTTTGTCACAAGAACACCTGTCGTACACTATGTTATTATCTGAGCATACGCGATAGGATGACCTGTTCTCGCACAAATAGATCCAGCAGTAAACCTAATACGTGTCGGCATTTATCGGA
>NW_017289365.1:0-258 GCF_001594075.2 Trachymyrmex cornetzi
AGGACTTCTTTTATCAACTCTGATTAACACTAATTGATGTTTAACTCAATCGTCACGATTGCTGTGTGAGAACTGAATAGTTTGTCTTGGAAGAGGAAAAAAAAGAAGACGTTCTGATAGAATAAACTGTTGTGACATTTCTGCGAGTTGATCATCAATTAATTTAACAAGAAGTTGGTGAAAGAGGCCCTTAAGATACTACTGCAGCTCTCTGATTGGCTTATAACATCTTAAGACTGTACTTAAGATAGTTTTAAA
>NW_017289366.1:0-258 GCF_001594075.2 Trachymyrmex cornetzi
CAACTATCGCATTTCTTCTTAAGGACATATTCTTGAGGTAATTTTGAGACGAAAATCCCAATATGAAAATATCGGAACTACAATAATTTTTTTAATTATAAGCTAACTTCAAATGCTTATAAGTCAATTTCTGGATTTCTGGATAAAGCATCGGCGTTTACGTTGGTTTTACCTGCCTTATATACTACGTCATAATCGTATTCTGCTAATTTTAATCTCCAACGAAGTATTCTCATGTTCGCATCTTGTGCGTTTTTG
>NW_017289367.1:0-258 GCF_001594075.2 Trachymyrmex cornetzi
TCGTTTTTACCACGTGTCGTATACTTGTGTTACATCGCGATGTCTCTCACATTCATCATCATCATCGTTTTCGTTACGATTACTACGACGACGACAACGAGAACGGCAGCGCCGACGGCAGCGTCGACGGCAGCGACGAATCGTGAAAACATAGATACTGAAGTAATTCTGTATCTACAAAAGTATGGCTACTTAAGTAAGGCTGGCAACAATACGCAATTATCATTCGAAGAGGGAGAACTTAAACAGGCTATTTCG
>NW_017289368.1:0-258 GCF_001594075.2 Trachymyrmex cornetzi
AAATCTTTAGATACTCTTCAGCAAAACCATTCTTTTCATTAATAGAAAGACGTACGTAGATGTGGTACAGGCATTGCGACACATGCGACATCTCGTGTTTAACTGTGGAATGTTTTCAAGAAATTAAATTAAATAAATTTGAATAAAAAAAAAGGCTAAGTCTTCAGGAAAATCACATTGATTTTACATGAGTCGAATACCTTATGTTCTTACACCGTATTTTAGGCGATCTTTACGCTTCTTTGGCTACTGTCTAGC
>NW_017289369.1:0-258 GCF_001594075.2 Trachymyrmex cornetzi
CGGGAAGAAAAACCAGACGCAACGAAACGTATTATAAAGACGTGAGTTTAAAGGATAATGATTTATAATAAAGCGGGAAACGCGAGTCTTCGTAATCGTTTTCAAATCAGATAGCTTTACGCAACAGTGTGATTCAGTGGTTAGATAGGCGTATTATGATAGTATACATATCGATGACATACACTGTAAAAAAATATAGTCAATTTTAATAAATAGTTGAATACATGCCAACTAAATATTTATTAAATATGAAGATAT
>NW_017289370.1:0-258 GCF_001594075.2 Trachymyrmex cornetzi
ATAATCGTGCGACCGTGAACTGAAATTCCAGCGAATTCGAGGCGAGAATTGGTCCGAATATTCAAGCCTCCGTAACAGAAATATGTGTGTTGGTTAATGAACCATGCGTGGACTCGTAAAAAAAAAGGAATGACGTGGGTTTATCAATGTCCGTTGAAGAAATATGTGATGTTTGATATTTTTGGATTTAGCCGACCTGACAAATCATTGCGCCATGTCGAGTGGCTGCTGCACGCGGTTGATGATAGGAATAGATAT
>NW_017289371.1:0-258 GCF_001594075.2 Trachymyrmex cornetzi
TAATATATTCTCGTGAAAAGTAACTCATATGTTATTGAAGGTGCGAGTTCAAAACGAACATACATACATATAATTAAAACAGATTACAATTTGATTATAAAAAAAAAGTGCGATATGATATTCTTAGTGCACAAAGTACAAAAGTCGATTATTGAGATTTGACTTAAAATTTATACTAGCCTGTATGAATACAACGAAAAATAATTGTTTGTAATTCCAGAGTACCAATTTGTTAATGACTCGGAAAAAGAACATGGC
>NW_017289372.1:0-258 GCF_001594075.2 Trachymyrmex cornetzi
GTCTGACAAAGATAGAAGCAGTCGACGTTCGCATGGCGACCCATCGAAAAGTATTCTCTCACTACATCTTGCTTGTCGCATACTACGTCATCAAAGATAAAAATAGAATTTGGACGCGTCTCGCTCGGCGAAACGACGTCGCTGTTGTTGGAGAACGTAAAGTAACCGATTTCATCGATAGATGTAAACAAATTCTCGAGATATTGATACTTTGGCTGTTGCAACGATTTCGAGCATACATACACGTTCTCGAAACGT
>NW_017289373.1:0-258 GCF_001594075.2 Trachymyrmex cornetzi
ACGTTAATTTATTTAAGATTTTTTCAAACATTATTTCCATTAATATTTAGATTATATAATTTCGTTACCAAAAAGCATGAAAACTTCTTTGGCCGGCAATTATACTCCTTGATGGATACTTGTAGATTCTGTATCATATTACTGAGGATGGCTAAAATGTATAGCCGAAACGTCCAGACGATGATGTAATTACGTATCTTATGGTTTATTAAATATCTTTTTACAAAAATTTTTGCGCACTTCTTACTGCACTGATTC
>NW_017289375.1:0-259 GCF_001594075.2 Trachymyrmex cornetzi
CTACATGGGACGGGTAGAGAAACTTCTTACGGAACGGAATGGTATGTTCACCTCAGATGGTTGGATCTAAAATTAAAACAAATATTCAGAAACCTTTTTTTTGGAAATTACAACGATGGACGAAGAAGTAGTGTTAGCTGTAATGTTAAAATTATTGCGAAATGCAAGAAATATGCCAAGTTGGCGTGCTATTCCAATATTTAAGAGAGTACGAAAATTATATTTCGCTTATAATATTTTATTACAAAATAAAAAATAT
>NW_017289376.1:0-259 GCF_001594075.2 Trachymyrmex cornetzi
AATAAGAATTACAATCTTGACCGAAAAACCGCCTGGCTGTCGCAAAATTCAGTTACCGAGAGAGAGGAGATAGCTTTTGCGCAAGAGGAGTACGAAGAACACGCGACGAAGTTGTGCCGTTGCTCGCGAGTACGGTTATAATATATATATGTTATTACTAATAATATATAGGGGTGATCCCGATTGATCACGGCTAGATTGGACACCACCAATCACAGCGACCGGTGTTTAGGAGCTTTGTAGTCTCAAGCGCTGTGAG
>NW_017289377.1:0-259 GCF_001594075.2 Trachymyrmex cornetzi
CGATTACCTGCAGAAGGGAAGAACAGTTACGGGAGAGTATTATGCAACGTTATTGGACAAACTAAACGACGAAATAAAGAAAAAATGATCCCATATAGCGAAGAAAAAAGTTCTATACTATCACGATAATGCACCGTCACACACGTCCTTGAAAGCGATGGCCACATTGGACCAATTACGATTCAAATTGGTTGCTCACCGTATTCTCCAGACTTGGCCCCCAGCGACTATTATCTGTTTCCAAACCTCAAGCGGTGGC
>NW_017289378.1:0-259 GCF_001594075.2 Trachymyrmex cornetzi
TTTTCTTCCTCTTTTTATCTTGAGACTATCTTCCATGAGTACCGGCCATCTTTACGGTCGTCATCTCTACGGTTTTATGACTAGAACTGGCGATTTGCTTCGAAGAAGACTTCGACATTTGAATTTCGAAACTTAAAAGATTTAAAAATTGTCTGAAGAGTAAAATCTCACTCTTAAAGACTGAAAATTGATACTCTCTTTTTCGACACTGATTTCATTTTAACTCTTTAGAGTGAGATTTTATTTCAAAGAATTTAGA
>NW_017289379.1:0-259 GCF_001594075.2 Trachymyrmex cornetzi
AATTTAAATAAACGTTTTAAATAGGAAATATAAAATATTTTAATAATATTATTTACATTTTAACATATGAACGTACGTTTTTTAAGTATACATTTATAAGTTTCATCGATCTCTTGGCTCTCAAAAGAAACCGATATATCCCGCCTGTGCATACAAATACACACATATATATAAATGTATATATAAGTTTGTAAAATAAGAAATATACGTCACAAAAAATTATTAAAAATATAAAATAAGAAATAGGACTCTGGAATAC
>NW_017289380.1:0-259 GCF_001594075.2 Trachymyrmex cornetzi
CGACAATGATTCCATGTTGCTGATAAAATAACATATTACATTTCATGCACTTACAAATCCACATATATATGCATTGTGGCTTCGACAAAGCAAGGCAATAAGAATATACGAATTATGGACCCGCTGTTAATGTGATTCGTTCTTTCCTTTACAATCTTTACATGCATTTATCAGAATATTTACGATGAGTATAAAGATCTATCTTCTATACAACCTATATGCTAAACACAATTCTCTCGACCCGTCAATTCTAGCTACA
>NW_017289381.1:0-259 GCF_001594075.2 Trachymyrmex cornetzi
TTCGTCGATGATGAATATACCGAAACCGATGATATCCTTAATGTAAAAATCATTCGCGTTATAAGAATTGTTTAGATATATCTTGAGATCTTCAAAGTCACGCTCAAGAATTTTCAAATCACTGAAAAAAAACAGAGAAAAAAAAATTGTATAAATATAAATTCACACAATATAGATAATTACTCCATATTTTAACATCTTGTTTATCTTAATATTTTTTTGCATTATATATAATATATATTACTTAATTTATATCATC
>NW_017289382.1:0-259 GCF_001594075.2 Trachymyrmex cornetzi
AGAGCAAAAAATAAGTAAGACATCAGATACGAATGAAAATTATTTATTGGAAAAAGCAAAAAATATGAAAATTAAAGTTGAAGCTGGGGATGAAAACCTTATTTTTGCTACGGTTAATTGTTTTCTTTGCAAAACATCTATAAAAATCATCAAGTGCAGTAAAAATGAAAATACGAGTACAAGATGGATGGTGAGCAATTTTTACAAACATTTCTTGAAGCATTTAAGCAATACTCAAAACGACACTTCGACAGCACCT
>NW_017289383.1:0-259 GCF_001594075.2 Trachymyrmex cornetzi
CTATATAACACAAAGTAACTTCGAATCAAGTATCAAAAAAGAAGGAAAAGTCGTTCATATAAAGCTTTAATGCATATTAAATAATAGGATGGAATTTATACAATATACGTTCAAGAGACATAATATCATCTAAATTGGAATGTGTATATTAATCGCATTTATTCTATTTTCTAGAGTGTATCTGCTCGTCAGAATAGTAAAAACTATTATATCTATTGGAGTATTGTGGATAATATATAAGTGGATCTTCTCCGGTACA
>NW_017289384.1:0-259 GCF_001594075.2 Trachymyrmex cornetzi
ACCTTAGGGATTGCATGCATGGAACTGCGAGTGATTCGCAATTGAGAAATAAGTTCTCTCCACAAAAGAAAAGAATCGTGGAGTCGTCAGGACGTAACACCCCCACCTTAGACAAATGTTGGGGATGCACAACATTTGCAACACATTAAATAGTTGATTCTCTTCTTTCTGTGGTTCTTAATTAATAGATTTCGAATTGATTATTTCTTAAACTTATCTGCTCGAAGATTAGGGTAGCAGACATTGTCTTCCTCTTTTC
>NW_017289385.1:0-259 GCF_001594075.2 Trachymyrmex cornetzi
GGACAAAAGGAAACGGGAACTCTAATCAGAACTACGGAATTTCAATATTGGGGTGCCAACGTAACATACGCGAATGCAACGGATATGCGGAATTTCCTAGTAGGTGCGTTCCTTCGGGTAATCTTAGATTATCTTCTGCAAGACCACAACCTATTGGACTCTCTCGCCATACTCTAGCATCATGTGATGAACCAAGCTATCCAACAAATACATCGATGAATTTACATTCGACATCACAGATACCTTGTAAAATTATGAA
>NW_017289386.1:0-259 GCF_001594075.2 Trachymyrmex cornetzi
TATATCTCAGAAATCAGCATCAGCCACAATAAAGTCTGTCTGTCTTTTCCCATTCTCTTTTCATATTTTATAAATAATACACAAATAAAATAATTAATTTAAAAAAGTTAAATTAAATTAAATATGCACATTAAGTACTTATACGGGTACGTACACACGTACATATTATATGTACGAATGAACGCACGTACGAATGTTTTTAACATTACCGTTCAAAAGTTAAATAATTAATACTAATAACAATTGAGCAATCCATTAC
>NW_017289387.1:0-259 GCF_001594075.2 Trachymyrmex cornetzi
ATCCTTCCAAGGGATGTTTTAAAGACGTCGTTCAAGAATGTCCTAAGGACGTATCCCGAACATCCCTCTAATAAAGTATGCCATGTAGATTAGAAAAACGAGGTTTTGTAAATCCGGATGGGAAGATTAAAGAAGCTAAAAGAAATACTCGGAGTAAAATCCCAAGAATGAGATCTCGGGGCGGAGGAGTGAGGTAAGATGAACAGCCAATAACAAGAAGAAAGAAGGGAAAAGAAGGGGAATTGAAGGGGAAGAAATT
>NW_017289388.1:0-259 GCF_001594075.2 Trachymyrmex cornetzi
TTTAGCACTAACACGTAGCTTTGATTCATAGTCCCTCATTTTATTAACGTTGCTACTCTAATTAAGTCTTGTATTGTTATTTCAAAGTTGTTTAATTCCCAAAGAAAAATATAAAAATATTTTATACATTACAGATTATACAGAATGTCTCACTTTAATTCTAGTCAAATATCTCAGAACCTATAGATAAGTTTTTGAAGAAAGCTTTTCATATAAAAGTTATATCAAAAAGAAAACAAATAATAGTAAACGTACCGAT
>NW_017289389.1:0-259 GCF_001594075.2 Trachymyrmex cornetzi
AAACGTTTGATCTCGGAAATGCTAAATATTAAAAAACAAGCGAATAGTCTTAATCTTCAAACTAATACTGAAGGTCTCATTTTTTACAACTTATCTTTACATTTTGGACTGTGATAATTATCACTTCACGAGCACGTTTTATTTTATTGTTTCACAAATTATCTACGACTTTTTTTATATATATTTGACCACTCTCTTATCTCTGAGTCTGATATTTTTGACTAATTTTTGATTATCACATTGAGATGTTCGAATGTAC
>NW_017289390.1:0-259 GCF_001594075.2 Trachymyrmex cornetzi
GAGATAAGACCTCCGCAGACGGTCCGCGGCAAGATCAAATGGGACCATCCCCGAGAGGATGGCCGCAGCGACACCCGAGATGGTGCGGTACCCCCTGATCACCCTTAGGACGAGTTGCCTCTACAACCTCTGCACCCCCTTAACAATAGTGCGGTCCGCGGCCGCCGTCTGCGCCCAGATCGGAGCGCCGTACATTACGACCGACATCACGACCGACGCATACATTCGGCGTCTTCGCTCGCCGGGTCCCCCAATGTTG
>NW_017289391.1:0-259 GCF_001594075.2 Trachymyrmex cornetzi
TACGATATTTTAAATAATTGAACAATTTTCTGAAACCTATTTTTTATTTAAAATAAATCATATTAGTTATCATTTTTATTTTATTTATAATAATTACTTATAATATTACTATAAATTTAATAAGTAATATAATAATTACTTATTAAGTTTATATATTCTTATTACTTAAATACTTATTTTATTGCCTAATACTAAATATAACTATAATAACATTAATTAGAGGCTATAGTTATAAAAAAATTGAAATGGTAAAATCTGA
>NW_017289392.1:0-259 GCF_001594075.2 Trachymyrmex cornetzi
GCTTTGCAACTGTTGTAAAATTCTTCAATATGATTGGTCTTGCCCTTAGTTCCTCATTAGATCAAAATGTATAAACCAATTATATTCAAGAATTTTATAACAGTTGCAAAGCTGCTTTCTCTGCTGAACGCAGCCAATGATTCGGACCGTGTTGTAAACCGAATGCAGTCCGTTTACCCACACAGCACACTTTATTCTAGAGATGTCCAACTTCTTACACGCATCTTCTTATATGTATAGCTTTGTCTCTCATACGCAT
>NW_017289393.1:0-259 GCF_001594075.2 Trachymyrmex cornetzi
ATCGGGTGTTTACATAAACACCCGAAAAAATGCGTTTGTGGTCGCCACCGCCGCCGCCGCCGTCGCCACCGCCGCCACCGCCACCTCCCCGCAGATCCCACACCAACCCTGAAATGCGTCGCGGTACTATAATGTGAATAAGATATTTTGTTTAGGAGATCGGTAACATGACGCGAATATGACACGACGCGTTAAGAGAAGCGTCGATAGCGATTTTTTTCTAAGAAATGATAGGTGACACATCGCCGATGCTGCGACC
>NW_017289394.1:0-259 GCF_001594075.2 Trachymyrmex cornetzi
TTATGTTTAGCGTTATGGTTAAGGTTTATAATCACACAACAAACCAGAGATGAAAAGTTAATACTAAGTTTAGTAAAATATTTTGATTGTGGCGATTTTTCTGTTCAAGTTCAATATACCCGAAAGAAGGAAACTGTGTTAATTTTACTGTTACTGTAGATAAATTTTCAGATATTCAACTTAAAATTATTCCGTTTTTTGAAAAATACTCTATGTATGGTTTTAAACCCGAAAACTTTTTAGATTTTTGTAAAGTGGC
>NW_017289395.1:0-259 GCF_001594075.2 Trachymyrmex cornetzi
AAAAATTAGGAAAAATTAGGAAAAATTAGGAAAAATTAGGAAAAATTAGGAAAAATTGATGATTTTTGATTAAAAAAATTAAAAAAACATTAAATAAAATAATCAATTTAAATATTATTTTAATAAAATTATTTTAATAAAAAAATCATAAATAGTTATATAATCATAGAGATTTTTTTTGAAGGTATTAACCATTAGATGTATAAAAATAAATTAAAAAAAATTATTAGAATAAAATTAATGATAAGAAAAAAAAAAA
>NW_017289396.1:0-259 GCF_001594075.2 Trachymyrmex cornetzi
CCATAAAACTAATTTTCCACTTAGATTAATTGTAAGTTGTATTAATAGTCCCACTTTTCCATTTGCTAACTACCTAAAATCTACTATTGACAATAGCTTAAAGAAAAAAAATTTGGGTTTATAAAAAATAGTTTTGATTTAATTGCTAAACTTAATGGCAGACCTTTAAATCCAAATTTTAAATTAGTTTCATTTAACGTTGAATCTATGTATACTAACATTCCAATAGAATTAGCTATTGAAGGAATAGTGAAAAGAT
>NW_017289397.1:0-259 GCF_001594075.2 Trachymyrmex cornetzi
GGTCTTCAATGAGACCTTCTTCAGTATTAGAATAATTAAATGTGTTACGCATAATTATAACATGATATAAGACTTAAAATTAGATTCTTACAAATATAAGTATTATTTTGGTTATTACAAAATTCCGTCAATACTATAATCGCAAAAGTTTTTTTCCTCCCCTTCTCATTTATTACTAAATGTGATTTATATTCTCGTTTAAGGGTACATTCTCGTCAGTTGGGTCAAATTTTGGTCAAAATTTTTTTTTGCGGAATTC
>NW_017289399.1:0-259 GCF_001594075.2 Trachymyrmex cornetzi
AACAATGACACAAAAAGAAAAATTTCACAGAATGTTAGGACACGCGAATTTCAATTATCTAAACATGATGAGTAAGGATAAATTAGTTGAAGGTTTACCGGAAAACCTTGAATCAATATTGCTGAAATGCGGGACGTGTTTAAAAAATAAAATGAAAAATTTGCCATTCAAGAATAATAGAAGCAGATCGAGTGAACTTTTGGAATTAATACATACCGATTTGAATGGGCCTCATAACACTACCGGATACGACGGATCA
>NW_017289400.1:0-259 GCF_001594075.2 Trachymyrmex cornetzi
ACGACGGACCACACGTACTAAACAGGTACATGAATTTCCTTCCGGATGATTTCTCCTTATCAGCCGCATATCAAAGGCCTTCGGCTGAACTAGTACTGTTTATAAATAATGTAGTTTACATGGTCGAGTATTCCAGTTTCAAATTGAAAGAAAGTTGGCCAAAACGTCTCTCGAGTCTAGGATTTCCCCCGAACAATTTCATCAATACCATAGTAAATACTAACAGAGGACAAACCTATGCAATCTTCAATAATAACGA
>NW_017289401.1:0-259 GCF_001594075.2 Trachymyrmex cornetzi
ATAAAAAGAAGCTTACGCCAGCAGCCGGCTTCGGAACCGGCAGCGGCCGGCGCGGGGGAGGTGGCGTCCTGGCCACCCCCGTGTCGGGTCCAATGGATAAACCAAGCTACAGGCGCGCAGACGGGTGCACCGCAGGCCCATCTGCAACAAAAAATGCGTCTGCGAAGAAGTGGGTGAACACCGGGAGCACGGTCGGGGATACTCCCACCCCCCTCGGAGGTGTAGGACACTCCGGGTCTAACATCGACCCGGAGTTCGA
>NW_017289402.1:0-259 GCF_001594075.2 Trachymyrmex cornetzi
TGATTGTCATAATAGTACATATACATGATATTTTCATACGATATTTATTAATAAACTATTATTCCTCGTTAAAAAAGCCTTGAATTCGTTATTTAATTGTTTTACTATTACGCGAGCCAAATTCTCTTATTTATTACATATATATGTATAAAATGTGTATCTATTTAAAGACACTATTTACTTGAAATTGTTTTTAAATTTATAGCGTTTTCGATTGGGCAAAAGTTAGTGCGCACCAGTGCGCACTCAGTTCACACCA
>NW_017289403.1:0-259 GCF_001594075.2 Trachymyrmex cornetzi
CATAGCGAAAAATATTGTTTCTTTTGGAAGAGAAAGTGATGTGATCTCATAGCGAAAAATTTTGTTTCTTTTGGAAGAGGAAGAGTTCAAGTAAAAAGGTATTAGAAAGACAATTGAATATTAATAAACGTGTATAAAAGATGCGATTTTATTCAAATTAGAATAATTTATAATAGCTGGATTATGAAAATAAGTATTTGGTGGTTTTAATACTGTTAAATAGGTTAACCTGTCAAAATAGTGTGCTGATGTGTGCGCA
>NW_017289404.1:0-259 GCF_001594075.2 Trachymyrmex cornetzi
TATATATATATATATACATATATATATACACACTTGTATGTATATATATAAAAAACCGAGAATTTCGGATGCTCGAATACCCGCAACTCGTTGACTCGCGTAAAGACACGCGTGTCTCGCGCTGCGTGCCCACTACCGTGTCTCTCGATAATTTTGTCCACACGCGTTCTCGGAATCTGTAAAAAAGATATTTATTTATGCAATATACAATGTATATAAATTAATAGAATTCAATAATAAAAAACACAATATTAAAATT
>NW_017289405.1:0-259 GCF_001594075.2 Trachymyrmex cornetzi
TGTAAACAAAGATAATTTGGATAAAACGAAATGATGAGATCGTTTTAAAATATTTGTAAAAATAGTCAAAGACGATGATTATCCTCCCTGACAGTCAGCCTTAATGGTACTTTTTTGTACTTTTTTTTACGCCAAGTAAACTTTTAAAATTATAGATAAAAATAAAATTATAGTTAGTGACATGAACCTTTTCACAGGAAAAGTACCAGATATGTCATATCTATAGAGATATGGCGAAGGATTAAACTTTTAGTTCATA
>NW_017289406.1:0-259 GCF_001594075.2 Trachymyrmex cornetzi
GATATGTCGGTACCAGCGGCCGCTGTCGTCTCGCAAGTCGACGATGACCGGTGACACCATGCGCCGCACCTCGAGGGGACCTTTGAACCTCGGCGCGAGCTTGGCGTTAAATGCGTTGCTCTTCCTGGACAGCAGATGTTCGCGCTTATAAACTTTTTCGCCGATTGCGGGTCGCCAGGCTCGGCGACGCAGATTATAATATTTCTCCTTTCTCTGGAATGCTCTCGCGAGGTTCATCTGTACGAGCTCGTACGCTTCC
>NW_017289407.1:0-259 GCF_001594075.2 Trachymyrmex cornetzi
CTAAGAACGAGTTTCTTAAAGCCATCTCGCTAATTTTTAATTCAACATATTTTAAATTCAACATTGTTTTTTCAAACAGATTTTTGGCATGCCCATGGGTTCTCCTTTATCACCCATCTTAGCGGACATAGTAATAAAGGACCTAGAAAAAAAAAAGTAGTGCTCTCTAAATTAAAAACATTGACATTCCAATATTTTATAGATACGTGGACGATATTATTTTGGCTATTCCGAATAACAAAATTAATTATATATTAGA
>NW_017289408.1:0-259 GCF_001594075.2 Trachymyrmex cornetzi
ATATAGGATATGCATCCGCGCCAGGACGTGTATACAATCAAACGACAGCAACAGAATAAAAAAACGCAAAGCGCCACTGCGACATTATTTTTTGCTTAAGGGGATGCTAAAGCAACGGCGGAATTAAGGTCGATAATACAGATTTAGGAGATTTTATTGGAAAATCGATGTAAGACGGTACTGCGCCCCCATTTTGACGGAGTAGCACGAAACTAAAAATATCGATAATATACCGAATGGTAATTTATCAGCATTTTTC
>NW_017289409.1:0-259 GCF_001594075.2 Trachymyrmex cornetzi
CTGCTGTTTAAGATGTCTGCATAGCATAAAAAGTTCGTCTTTACGGATTTTTCGACGTCTTGTGTCTAAACGGTCCTCTACATAGAAGTCGTAGACGGTCGTGGAGTCTTAAATCGTAGAAAACCAACCAATTACAATCAAATATAAGAGAATGCTCGATTGGAATTGGTCAGTTTCATACGACTTAAGACTCCACAACCGTCTACGACTTCTGAGGACCCTTTATGCTGGATTCACACTGCATCCGATTTGCGTCGTA
>NW_017289410.1:0-259 GCF_001594075.2 Trachymyrmex cornetzi
AAAAAAATTGTATTTAAAAAATTATAATAATTTTTATTAAGAAACAAATATACTATTTATTTTTAATCAGAAGTTTTTGAAATTTATTCTTTTACTAATATATTTCAAAATCTATTCTTTGATTAGTTTAATTGTTTATCATGTTTAATAATATTATTAGAAATTATGTATTAAATTCGACAGAGTTATTTTTAATCTCTCTAATTTAGAATAAACTTTAATTTTAATTTTTGAAAAATATAGATAATAAAAATATTAA
>NW_017289411.1:0-259 GCF_001594075.2 Trachymyrmex cornetzi
AGTGTGATAATACGTCGAGACATAGGATAATGGGAGGGAATAAAGAAAGTACATGAGAGTAATACGAACGAAAATTTTATTCATGTTTTATTCCATCGAGAGTTTTTTCATACATACTAAAAATCAAAGCTATTATGCTCACAATCGATGAGGTGACGTTTGTAGAAGATATTGCTGTTGCATGTAGCGTTCACGGCGTTGGAAAATCGCGTATACTTGGTATCAATCACATCACATCAATGAATGTAGCTAATAGCTC
>NW_017289412.1:0-259 GCF_001594075.2 Trachymyrmex cornetzi
TTGTTCTAATCAAAATTTGGCTAGGCTAATTAACATTTTTTAATTAAAAAGTAAGTTTTTGTAAGTCACATATCATACAAAACATTTCTCTCAGTGTGGAGTCGGCAAACAGGTGAAAATTAAGCATTAAGAGGACTTTAGTCGTTGAAGAGACACTCGATAGGTCACAGAAATTGCATCTTGAATCGCCTTAACAATTTCCGCAGCTTCCAGATTTTCTGTAAAATTTCATTTTAATTTAGATCGCAAAAGGATTACA
>NW_017289413.1:0-259 GCF_001594075.2 Trachymyrmex cornetzi
GTTAAAAATTCAACACAAAAGAGAGAGTTTTAACAAAGATTCGTTTTAACATAAATACAAAATATTTTTTACTATGTAGGTATTTTTCACTGATTCTCCAAAAATTAGAAAATTTAGAAAAAAAGTTATATCTCCTAATATCACGTATCTATTATCATTAAAATCGATCATTTGTAAGAGATTTAATTAACTTTAGACACAACGATCAAAAAACTTTTATATATCATGTGCTAACTCATTCAAGTAGTTTATCGATTTA
>NW_017289414.1:0-259 GCF_001594075.2 Trachymyrmex cornetzi
CCGCCGACCAACCGGCGACGCCCAAAAGGACACCGCCGAGCAGCCGACGGGACGAGCGCCCCGCGCCAGTGCAGAGGCGCGGTCTCCGGCGACTCGGGTCCGTGGGTTCGTCAAACCCGAAAGGGGACAACCCCAAACGCCCCTCCATACCCCTAGGAGTGCTTCTGGGCACCCAGGGAAGCCCCCTCCTGCGAGAAATTCGATCTTAACTTAACTTTTATTAAGTTAATTCTTTATTTCTTCAACTTTTAACTTAATT
>NW_017289415.1:0-259 GCF_001594075.2 Trachymyrmex cornetzi
TTTTTTATGTTACAATTTTACCGTCATTTTTTATGACGACATATGTCAAGGTCAGGTTCATCGAAGAGGAAAATTCGGACCATATATGTTTATTCGATTACTTTACTCAACATTATTTCCGTCGTAGCGTTTTTTAAAGATGATTACCTCTTACAAATATTTAATAATAAAAAGTAGTGATTATTAATTTATTTTTAATAACTGTTGTTTAGTATATTTTTAATACTCAAAATAAGTATTGTATATACATGTTTTGTAC
>NW_017289416.1:0-259 GCF_001594075.2 Trachymyrmex cornetzi
AATGAAAGTAGACGGATTGGGAAAAGCCACCGTAGTTACCTTGTTGAACATTGAACTAGAGCCTATGTAAAGTTTTGAGTTGATCGAAATACCGAGTGTCGGTAATTAATGGTAATGATAAGCGAAAGTAGAGGGATCGGAATAACCGACCGTCATTGTGCTAGATAACACCGACAGAGTGTAATGTACAAATTTTAGATCGATCCGATAACCGGAAGTAGGAAAATTACTGTTATCGTACCGATAGAGTCACGTAGCG
>NW_017289417.1:0-259 GCF_001594075.2 Trachymyrmex cornetzi
TAAACCAAAAATAATTGTTTTTATTTGTGATATGTATTCATCACCAAACTTTGAAGCAATTAATTAATTACAATATATTTATGTATTTTCTGTTAAAATAATAAAACATAATAATTATTGTGCACAATAATAATTATTTTATTTTAAAAAATTTTGTTTCCGAAGCAAATAGAAGTAACTACAAATTGATATCGAAATGATGAAATATCGATGTTCTAACAAAAAATACATAATTTGCTTGTTTAAAAGTCTAAGAGTT
>NW_017289418.1:0-259 GCF_001594075.2 Trachymyrmex cornetzi
GAAACTACTGATCAAGTGATTTGAATCACGTACAATCGCAACGACGGATTTTCCTACGTGACAATCATGCAGTCTGGTTCAGTATGTATATCTCCATATGACATACTAAAAATACTGAATGATTAGATTATTCCGAAATATTTAGAAGTACAGAAAAATTACGTTTCAACGAAAAACATGTTTATCAGAGTTTGGGAATTATTCGTTTGTCGAACAAATGATTTTGACTCACTCACGTCTGTTTGTAATTTTTGTTGGC
>NW_017289419.1:0-259 GCF_001594075.2 Trachymyrmex cornetzi
AGGATATTCTTCGAATCACTCATAACCAGGCCATCATCCACGTACAGAGCTAAATAGAGCGAATGTTGACCTCTTTGTCCAATATAAATGCAATCATCTGCATCCGTTCTTTTTAATGAGAAACTGCGTAGTACCCCATCGAATTTACGATTCCAACAATTCGGAGATTGTTTTAGTCCGTACAGACTTTTCTTCAGCTTAACATGATGACCGGTTTTCCAGGGTCCCTCTGGCAGCTCAATCCAAATATCTTCTAGTA
>NW_017289420.1:0-259 GCF_001594075.2 Trachymyrmex cornetzi
TCGCGCTTGCGCCTGCGCGTTATCACTTGGCGCTGTACGCGCTCGCATCATCGCGTTCGCTTTGCGCGCTGTGAGCACTTACGCTACTTATTCTTATTACGTATTTATGTTGCTGCATTTTACAATTTTAACATTTTCTATTCTAATCGTTTTCTTTTCTTTTCAGGTACTCATCGACTCTGACGGATGCTGCTTCTGGATGTCCCCCGCTACAGTCATCGGTAAGTATATAACTTAGAATTTATTTACAGGTTCGCGG
>NW_017289421.1:0-259 GCF_001594075.2 Trachymyrmex cornetzi
TAAAATAATAAAATATTATTTAACTTGAGGGATTGAGTGACTATTGCTCCTTTGATTTGATATGTAACAGTTTACCATTTTCTTTATTATCATAATTTGTTTTATTCTGTTATCACATGCATCTGTCAGACATATATACATATTAGCGGTGTATTGTCTTGATTTTATTGCAACAAGATGCTCAGATAAATCTTGTTTAGAAACGGTGAATTTGCCTAAGAGAATGTTCCACACGCGATGTACCCTCGTTGGAATATGT
>NW_017289422.1:0-259 GCF_001594075.2 Trachymyrmex cornetzi
AAATATTAGCGTCAGTAATTCTGCACTCGCAAGTTGTACCTGTAGAAAATATTATCGTCAATACACTAACAAGATCAACAATGTCCATTAAAACAAAAAAAAGTTAATAAGTTTCATAATAAAAAAAAATAAATATTTAATTAAAAATCTTATAATTTCCTAATTTGTATATCTTTTTAAAAATGCTTTTTTATAAACATTTTTAAAAAATTAAACACATACTTGGCGATTACCCGCAATCTCTTCATACGTAAGTCTC
>NW_017289423.1:0-259 GCF_001594075.2 Trachymyrmex cornetzi
ATTACCGTTAAAGAAACCTCGATGTTGTAAGATTTCTTTTATGAAAATTTATATCATAAAATACAATTCTTCGAGTAACATTATACTTCTTTTGTCTTCTGATTACATATCGTTCATCTTATCTTATTGTTATAGTTGACTTGCGAATTGATTAACGATTGAATATCGAACGTATTTCAAAATTGGCTATTGAATTTCTCTACAAGGTGCAAGAATCTCTTTAATAAAATGATAACTATTTTATACTCACGTGTTGACG
>NW_017289424.1:0-259 GCF_001594075.2 Trachymyrmex cornetzi
TACTTTTGATTTTATCATTCCCTTTCCCTAACTCTCTTATGCACTTTTACATTCACCCCCCCCCTCTCTCTCTCTCTTACTCTCTCCTTCTCTGTCTCTCTATTTCTCTGTCATATCATATATTTGTTTTTCAATTATCCTATCTTTCGTACTCTTACGTTTTTTCGAGATTGCGATGTGTCTCTCTCATTCGGTTTCTCTCTCTCTCTCTCTCTCTCTCTCTCTCTCCTCCCCTTAACTTCTTCATTTTCTTCCTCGA
>NW_017289425.1:0-259 GCF_001594075.2 Trachymyrmex cornetzi
AGTTCTTCAAATGATGAATAACAGGTTAGAAGAACTTTTTTTAACACATTCTTTATTTTTAATTATATTTAGACAATTTTATGTGTGTATATATACATAAATGTCATATCTAATATAATAATGTCTGTATCTAATTTTTCAAATAATTGCAAAATATTACCCATTACTATTTTTGCTCATCTAATAATATTAAAATTTATGACGTATATTAATTATACATTAATTTAATTTCTTATTTCTAGGTTGCAGACAGGTTTCA
>NW_017289426.1:0-259 GCF_001594075.2 Trachymyrmex cornetzi
TCATCTACGTCAGGTGACAGTTCTATGAATTAAAAAAAATGGAAGTTTTTAACTTTTTTTTTCAATTTTAGTATGAAGTCTATTGCGGCATCACCAAATTTTGCGTCTACTTTAATCGTGTAAAAGGATTTTTGATTCCGTTTAGTAAATTTGAAGATTCATATTGATCTGTAAAATCCCGACAATTTGGCCACTCCAGCATCCCTTTAAAGGGAAATAAATTTGTTGCTTAATATTATCATAATTGGATGATGAAAAG
>NW_017289427.1:0-259 GCF_001594075.2 Trachymyrmex cornetzi
GATTGCGCTCTTGTCGCCGTAATTTATTCTTATCTCGCTAGCTTTTCTTATTTTTTTGTTGCCGTAGTTCTATATACTTAGCAATTTCAAAATATCGTTATTTTATATTCTGTATACTGAGAAAAAAATAGCCTAAATTAAAAAAAATATTTACTTAATAAAAAGAAGTGATTATTAAATCAAATTAATGTTTTTCGTACCAAATAAATATATTTTTATATTTAATAAATATTTAGTTGGTACTATTCAAATAAATATT
>NW_017289428.1:0-259 GCF_001594075.2 Trachymyrmex cornetzi
AGGAAAAATTTTACGTATGTATATTAATTCGTGCAGATAAAATTACACTATTGTAAATAAAATTAATTATACCAAAAATAAAAATGTTATCGACTAATTATTTCATTATTACTTCCCAAAAGTATTCTTGGGAATTTACAACGTACGACATGAACCGAAGAAAATCAACAGACAAAAAAGATGGTTCGGTTCAACGGTTTCGCAGAACCATGAATGTGCGCTTTGGTTATAAAAGGAATCAAAGAGAGAAGTGAGGAAG
>NW_017289429.1:0-259 GCF_001594075.2 Trachymyrmex cornetzi
AACATTAAATTATCATTAAGAGTATGTTTCAAGTTTTACTAGATTGTCAGTATTAACAATGACTATCGAAATGCAGTCTACGATATAAAGTACAAACATTTACATATAAATATGTGTACATACATATATATTAATTATATGTATATATATATGTGCATATATATATAGATAAAATTTGTCTAATATATATTTGAATATGTGTATAAAATGTATGTACTGACATTCTCTTTTTCTGCTATGTCACGATGCAATATCATAC
>NW_017289430.1:0-259 GCF_001594075.2 Trachymyrmex cornetzi
AAGAGCAGATTCGCCAAAATGGCTTTGCTGCGGATCGAAGCCGGCCCACGCTCATCCCTTAGTTCCCTAATCGGTAAACGGACAGGGCCCTGCGCAAATTCAGTTGGACGAGCAAGTGTCCGGATAGCCACTTGCAGAGCGATCCTCGACCCGGTCGGCTTCTTGAATAATTTCGTATCAACTAGATATAGAATATCCACTAGATATTCGAGCATTGTACCGAATTAATAAAATACTTGCTGTAATAAACATATATACT
>NW_017289431.1:0-259 GCF_001594075.2 Trachymyrmex cornetzi
TTATTGACGTCGGATAAATGACTAATCAACGACGTATTGGTAATGTTATTAGTGATCAATTAAATAACACTATTCATGCCGTTATTTATGCCGTTAATAATATGAAAATAATGACGTATTTTCGACGGTGGTTATGATGTTATGTGGCTGTGACAAATGCACGTCACTTTTACGATAGGACGTCAGATTCATTAAAAATTAATTACATCAAATAAACGATATCTTGCTACTTGGGGTGGCTTCTAAAAAGGATATGAAG
>NW_017289432.1:0-259 GCF_001594075.2 Trachymyrmex cornetzi
GTCAAACATTGATCTGGTCAACGTTAATGACTCGCTGATCTGGCACTCTTCTGTCCCGGAAACTGACGCGCATACTTTCGCTTTTGAAGCATTATCGCTGAAGTTGTACATGAAAACAATAACATTCCGAATCGTGGCTGCAGTACACAAAATATTAAATGAAAATTTGTTCATTTTCTCTTAATTATTTTTTTTAAATGACCACTTTGAAAATATCTATTTCTCTTATTGAAATAATTTTTTATTTATTCTAAATCAC
>NW_017289433.1:0-259 GCF_001594075.2 Trachymyrmex cornetzi
AATTAAGACGGTTTTAATTATAAAAACCGACAATATGAATACGGGCTCAAAACTGGATATCCTGGACGTCCAGATGTTATGCCGTTAATGAATACCGAAATCGTATGTATGATGGACGTCCAATTCATGTCCATGGACATGCGGACGTAAAATGGACATAAAATGAATGTCCATAGGATGTCCTGTGTTATCTGGGCAGTTTAAGCACCAACCAGGAATTAGAAATTTTATATTCTATTTTAATGGTGGGTGAAACACG
>NW_017289434.1:0-259 GCF_001594075.2 Trachymyrmex cornetzi
TCCCGATATAATACTAATAAAGCTGTATTTCGCAAGCCCCTGTGGATTCCCCGAAACATTTTGAGAAAGCGCTTTTCTATCGCGCGGTCACATAAGGTCGCAATTGCACGTTTCGTCGGGTCAACGATGAGTAATTCACGAATGAGGCACGAATTGGCAAAATATAGAATAATTTTCCACTTCTTGATATATTTTCTCAAAATGTTTGCACGATGGAATACTCAACACGTTTATCATCTTTATATTTTAAACATTATTT
>NW_017289435.1:0-259 GCF_001594075.2 Trachymyrmex cornetzi
TTCTTCATAGCAGCAGCAACAAATTTTAAAGAAGGTACCGGTGTGTTGGTAGACTCGCCTTTCTGGTAGACACTGATTCTCTGCTCTGGTTGATACAGGTGGCTCTTCTTCTTTTTGGCTAAAGATGCAACAGAGGTATACAGGCATTTCATGTACTGTATTTTAACCTGACAATTTCAAAACAGGTAATGCTTAGGCGCATATAATATTGTTCATGTATATATAAGTTTTTGAAAAAAGATGATTTTGAGTTATACAC
>NW_017289436.1:0-259 GCF_001594075.2 Trachymyrmex cornetzi
ATATAAAGTCATAGTTAAAATTTCATTTACTTTTAAATTGATTAAAATAATTTTGATATAAATCGTTTAAAGATTTATTATTCATTTCTTGAAAAATAGTTGCATTTGGAACTTTTGCTCTTGGTACTGATACTGTCATGAATAGTATTCCAAATAAATCAATTCATTGTTTTTGGTCTGAGCCTTTGTCAGTGATATTATTACCATTTTGATCAAAGCAATCAGCATAAGTTTCAGCGCATGAAACAATCATAGTTGA
>NW_017289437.1:0-259 GCF_001594075.2 Trachymyrmex cornetzi
ATATAAAGTCATAGTTAAAATTTCATTTACTTTTAAATTGATTAAAATAATTTTGATATAAATTGTTTAAAGATTTATTATTCATTTCTTGAAAAATAGAAGAATTACCAATTTTTTCTTTTGATAAAGTTAACATAGTAAGTTGCATTAAAATTAGATCGTCTCATTGTTTTTGGTCTGAGCCTTTGTCAGTGACATTATTACCATTTTGATCAAAGCAATCAGCATAAGTTTCAGCGCATGAAACAATCATAGTTGA
>NW_017289438.1:0-259 GCF_001594075.2 Trachymyrmex cornetzi
ACAGTTAGTGACGTAGACAAATAAGAGTTGATTACGTAAAACATCATTTTCAAATAGACTCGGGTACCTTCACTTCCTGGAACATGTTCCTCTAACAAACTCCAAATTTTCGGATCACAAATTTTTACAACTGACCCAAAGTTCATTTTATCTTCAGATGACAAGTCACTTTGGATTAAAAGATGTTTGTCTTTTGAAACTATATTTATAAGTATTTGCAAATGTCCAGAAGAAATTACAAAGTTTCCTAAAGGCATTA
>NW_017289439.1:0-259 GCF_001594075.2 Trachymyrmex cornetzi
ACGACGGTTTTGCTACTATGTTCGGAGAAGAAGCTGTTGTTAAGGTTTTTATATTTATTAATCACAACAATATGAAAGATATATTTTTGTAATGTATAACATTTTTTTTTATAATTAAGACTTAGATCTGATGATTGTGAGATTCTATCTTTCAAATAAATATATTATCTGAAATTTTCGACGATATACACATAAGTAGGAATAATAATAATATGTAAGCTTTTCGTTAAAAAAAACTCGTTAAAATCTTTTCAATTAA
>NW_017289440.1:0-259 GCF_001594075.2 Trachymyrmex cornetzi
GTATTGCTTAATAATATTTTTGTCATTATATTTTATACTTTCTTAAATAATTAAATTGTTTTTAACGAAGTGTTTACCACAAGAAATAATAACGGCGATCATAAAGGTGAGTGTTTCAATGAACTGATGTGTTGTATTTACCTTTTTCGGAATATAAAAATAGACAATTTTTCTAAAAATTTATATTTTATTTCTCAATGGGAAATGAATTTATCTTTTTGGTCAGAACATCGTGAAATTCCACAACAATCGACCATCT
>NW_017289441.1:0-259 GCF_001594075.2 Trachymyrmex cornetzi
GGACACCACCAATCACAGCGACCGGTGCTTAGGAGCTTTGTAGTCTCAAGCATTGTGAGTGGCCCGTGTCCAACTGGGTGCCACCCAAACGTTTGAATATTAGAACACATAACGAAGGTGAATTGATCACTTCACCATAGCGCACGGTCATGATCAAATTTCGTGGTCATTATTGCCCCGCTCGGTTACTTTTATACATGTTAGCTTTCCCGTCCTTCCTTATTTTCCTAGAGTCCTCATGTGCTTTTCATGCTTGCGC
>NW_017289442.1:0-259 GCF_001594075.2 Trachymyrmex cornetzi
TATACGCCAACTTTTGCTATATAGGATTTAGTTTACATTCGCTAAATATTGGCCCACATTCATGTTGATATTATGCATATATGTATATGTGATAATATTTGTTTTTGGCGTACATTGGCCATGTCGCTGCTTTTAAATTTCAGAAACAAATGCGGGTGGATGTGGCTGACTAATAGAGTGCCTAAGGGTAGTAACCTAAATGCACAATTGTGGAAATTGCACCTTACTTTTGTTCGCCGTTTCGGGAAGCGTTTTTAAA
>NW_017289443.1:0-259 GCF_001594075.2 Trachymyrmex cornetzi
CGGCCATGTTGGAATCGTGACGTCAGAAGTGGGAAATTACACGTATACATTTAACAAATAAATACTATAAGTCATTTGTAAATAAAGACAATTTGAATAAATCTAAATGACGAGACTGCTTTAAAATACCTGTAAAAATGGGCAGAAACTGTACATGGACTTGTGCTTGTGCTTGTGTGACTACCGATTTCGTCACATTTCGCCAGACCGCCGACTGATTTTGAATCGCATGCTGACTACTCAGGAGTCTTAAGACTTA
>NW_017289444.1:0-259 GCF_001594075.2 Trachymyrmex cornetzi
ATTAATATTTTCGTTGTCGGAACAGCACGTAAACTAAATTTGTGTGGTATCTTTACTAATTTATCATCATCTGCAGAAAATGATATTAAGTTGATAATAAGTATTTCTTTTGTCGAAACTAATTATCTTTTAAATAATATATCATTTCTTCCACAACATTCACATAATTTATCAAACGTCTGACCTCAATGTGATAAAAATGTATTTTTTAATAAATCATCAAGATTATAACTTTTCTTCTTCAGATTATTAATAGAAA
>NW_017289445.1:0-259 GCF_001594075.2 Trachymyrmex cornetzi
CGCCTCAAAAACTGGATTAAAAAAGTTTTAAGATAAAATACAATCTTTACATGTATTTAACTAAATTGTAAATTTGAATAAAGTAAAGAAATAATTATTACTAGAAATAAAGTTTAATAAAAAATTAGACACAAAAAATATTTATATATTTAGCGTAGGTATCTGTAGAGGAAAGTAGTCGATACTAACATAGGTCTCTAAAGTGACACCCCCTTATTTCTCAGAAACTAACTATCGCACTTTATTAATACTAATAAAA
>NW_017289446.1:0-259 GCF_001594075.2 Trachymyrmex cornetzi
GATGATTTCTGAGGAAGGACAAGTACCCTGGCAAACACAAATGATTCATCGTGCCAATCATGTTAATTTTCCTTGTTTGACGCAAAGGTAATTTTAAAATGTTTTATTTTTTTTCTACACAAAATTATTGCATGTTTGTCTCAATATTTCTGTATTTTAGCCAATAATGTAAAGAAATGCTGGAAATCCTTGGGGGATCAATTTAATAGAAAGCTGAATTAGCAGAGGAAACAACCGTTAGGTTCTGAAACATGAAATG
>NW_017289447.1:0-259 GCF_001594075.2 Trachymyrmex cornetzi
AATAAACGTTTATTTTCTATTAAAATACTCCGGTTTCATATTTACATACTTGGTAGTTTCTAATACGTAGTTTTCTAATACATTAAAATGTAATGTATTAAAAAACTACGAACAATGAATACATTTACAATAGAAAATTTTATGTTAATCGATTATTTAGTATAAATATAAATTTTATTTAATATAATATAAATTATTAAATAAATAATATAACTATATAAATTATTAAATAAACAATATAATTATATAAATTATTTAA
>NW_017289448.1:0-259 GCF_001594075.2 Trachymyrmex cornetzi
TTTCCTATATAATGATAGTATAATTTTACACTGAAAGAATATTGAACGATCAATTTAGTATCACTGCTTTTCTCATTTAATAAGGTTAAGAAAATTTATTCAATTAGATTGTATTTGAGTATGAATTATACATTGAGTATGAATACCATTTTCATTAAATGCATTTCTAAATATAATGTTCAATATCCTGTTTTGATCATTTATTATATAGAGAGTAGATATCAGATAACGTGTCTAAAAATATATTCTGCGTAAATAT
>NW_017289449.1:0-259 GCF_001594075.2 Trachymyrmex cornetzi
ATATATATATATATAAAATAAGTGTTAAACTTAAATCCTATTGCTCGCTACTAGAGGGTTCTGCCTCTAACGCTGACGAATTTCGACGATGAAATCTTCTGCAGTTTAGACATCGCTGAAAGTGATTCAATCCTCACAGGTTAGATTTCTCAATGCCAAAGAGATTTTCCAATCGACTGAAAATGAATCGCGATAAGCTGTTTTTCCGACATGTGCACTGAACCAAAAATGTACGTAAATACAATAAAAGTATTCATTG
>NW_017289450.1:0-259 GCF_001594075.2 Trachymyrmex cornetzi
TAATGGCAAGCTGGATCCCCATAAAAAATATATACCATGTACGTATACAAAAAATAAGTACACTGGGATTTCAGTGCTAATTTAATGCTCCAAAATAGAGCAAAACAAATTCAAATATAGCGTTAAATCAAATATTCCAACATGTATTAAACACTACACCGTCGTATACGACACCTACGTTTAGAGAGCTCGTGGTACATATTTTTAATAGTATTCACATCTAAAATGATGTAGATTTTATATATATTCGAAAAATAAG
>NW_017289451.1:0-260 GCF_001594075.2 Trachymyrmex cornetzi
TAATGATAAGGCTCCACAAGTATAAAACAATTTAGAATAAATGAAGGGCGAAGAGCCAGTAATATAACACAAAATTTTAATTTAACACATAAAAATAATTACACATACGTTTCAACACCAATCGAATCATTCTCAATGTACTAGTACAGTAACTAAATTATTGTCGGAAATCTATATAGTTAACAACATTCTTCTACTGTCCTGTGTTATAATGTTGCCAGTTAATAAATTAGACATATTTGAAAATTTTCGGCAGTAAA
>NW_017289452.1:0-260 GCF_001594075.2 Trachymyrmex cornetzi
GTGCGTAGCGCAAAAATACGTTCTTGAACTCGATCTTGCCTTCCTGCGGCCATTCGGACTTGGTCTTTTTACCAGGAGTACTTTCGAGAGGAGGCTCGCTGTCCACTTTGCTGGAAAAAGATTAAAACAGAAAATATATTAACTGTAATTTTATTGGGTCACATTTTGAGAGAGATTGCTGCTTTTTCAAAGGGACTTTTTCTCAGTCCCCTACGCCATACTATTATTTTGTACTACTCTTCATAAAATAAGTTTAAATT
>NW_017289453.1:0-260 GCF_001594075.2 Trachymyrmex cornetzi
GTGACACTTGTAAAAATATTTTTAATTGTATCAACTGAAAATACACCTCAAAGGGCTCGAATATGTGTCAGTAATTTTACGTTAATCCGAATAAGATATAACCTCATATTTTTACATGAATCAAAATATTTTTCACATAAAATACACACAAATTAATTAAGGAAGATACGATAAACTTATAACATAAAAAATTAGCTCTTTTTTTCTTAAAGAATTTTTATAATACATGTGCTCTACTTTGCTTTAAAATGACTTTTAAA
>NW_017289454.1:0-260 GCF_001594075.2 Trachymyrmex cornetzi
TTTTGTCTGTAATTAACTCTTTAATCTTTGGAAATTTCTAGCAATTTAAAAGCAATTTTAGCTCTTTAAAAGAATAGCAGCTTTGAAAATCATTATTCTCTGGCGTAAGCCCCATACATAACAACAAATAATAATAACTATAATAATCACTTAGGTAAGCCTTATTTAATAAATACGTTGTTTAAAAAAAAATATTTATACTCATTTCACACAAGTTTTTGTTGCGTTAAACAAACGTCTTGCTACCGATTCTAATTCTT
>NW_017289455.1:0-260 GCF_001594075.2 Trachymyrmex cornetzi
GAGGTGTTGCTCGAAATTAAAATAATCAGAGTTTGATATTTAAGTAATATAATTATAATTATGCATGGTTGATACTTTACATATATGTATCTATGTATATTTATATATATATATAATAATATAGTCATATGTGTTGGTGTAGGTGTGTGTGTGTAATAATAATGAGAGTGTGATAATTTAGATTTAGGGAGGAAGGAAATATTCAAAAAAGGGAGTTAGATTTTCAGCCGAGATGGTAAATGGATGTGGGCAATCTTCTA
>NW_017289456.1:0-260 GCF_001594075.2 Trachymyrmex cornetzi
GTTAATTACTATACCTCTCTCCGCGACAGTCATATGGGGCGTTATTCACTCGGGAATTAATTTGGATCTTTTTCGGGCTGACGGAAAGTATCGGATTTTCGAACGTCTGCTACGCGCTTAATGTTTTATTTTGTGCTTCATCCAGGACGGTGTTTTCGATTAATCAAGATTGCGAAAGAATCTCGCAATGAAATCTGATCGGAAGTTTGATCGATCTCCGTCCATTTATGACCATTTCGACAATGGAAGTCCGGCGCGGG
>NW_017289457.1:0-260 GCF_001594075.2 Trachymyrmex cornetzi
TTCCTTATTGGATCTAAATGTATAAACCAATCATATTCAAGAATTTTACAACAGTTGCAAAGATGCTTTTTCTGCTGAACGCAGCTATTATGTTCTTTTATTCGCGTGTTAAGTTGTCTTTTTGTTTGTCCAACATAAGAAACGTTGCAATCAGCACAATTAATTTCATACACCACATTAGACAATTCGTCTTTATTCAGCTTGTCTTTACCCGTTTTAATTATCCTGTTTAGTTTATTAATCGGTTTATGTGCAATTTT
>NW_017289458.1:0-260 GCF_001594075.2 Trachymyrmex cornetzi
CTGAGTTTTCATTTTCTGGTTAACTTGTGGCTCGACTTACTAAATTGATGGTTTTCTAACTTTGTATGATAACTTTAAATGTTACTGCGAAATTATCAGTTCGATTTTTAACCATAGTAGACAAGTATAATTTTTATCAGGTTAAGTCTAACTATAAGTTAACCAGAAAATTAAAAACCAAGTCTTAAAGTTACCACTACAAATTCATCTAGTAATTAATCAATTAGAGGGACACTTCTTTTATTATCATCAGGTTAAGT
>NW_017289459.1:0-260 GCF_001594075.2 Trachymyrmex cornetzi
GATTTGTGTCAACTGACACAATAATTGGTCTGCTGTATGGCGCTGAGATTAAAATTAATCATGATTCTGATGATGCAAATTTAAGAGAATTAAAATCCCAACCAAACTGAAAAATATTAAATAAATCCTATTATAATGCAAATAATATAATACTTATAAAATAATTATAGTTTTAGATGTAAAATCTCGATTCTTGACATAACAACCAGAAATTTTTTCAATTGTTATGACAAAATCCGAGATTTTGGTTTAAGTAAAAT
>NW_017289460.1:0-260 GCF_001594075.2 Trachymyrmex cornetzi
CAAATTGATTCAATTTGCCAAATAAACAATACGAAAGAAATAATTATAAAGGTGTCTTGTATAGAATGCAGCTGCAAAGCGAGTTTATCGAGTTTTTTGTGTTCTAAATTGAGTCAATTGCCATGGATTTACATAAATTGTTTATAAACATCTTATTTGGTTTTGTACATTTCGAATTATACAAAGTTAAACAATAGCATGGCATTTTATTAATGTGGCTTCCTAAGTTAGCTGATAGTTGATAGCTTCTTTTACAAGGT
>NW_017289461.1:0-260 GCF_001594075.2 Trachymyrmex cornetzi
CCTCCTCCTCCTCCTCCTCCTCCTCCTCCTCGCTGAGGGAACCGTCACCCTCGCCAACCTCAACCTCAATGTCCTCCTCAACGAGGCTATCCACATCATCGAGGCTATCCACCTCGTCTAGGTCGAGGTTGAAGATCCCCTCGACGAGGGTGTCCTCTTCATCCTCATTCTCAGTGAGGACATCGTCTATAGTAATCACATGTAGTTTTTTAGGTGACGGTTCGTAATACCTCATGTTTCAACGTTTCAAGCTGCACTAC
>NW_017289462.1:0-260 GCF_001594075.2 Trachymyrmex cornetzi
GGAGTGATGCGGGTGATGCGCGGGCACCTCATAAGAGGAACCGTAGCGGGGCCCAGAAAAGAAAGGCTAAGAGGGACAAGGAGAAGGCTCCTGAGGGGCAAGCTTCGGGTCTCTCGACGGCCCTTACTACGCCGGGGGAGGGGGCAATAGGGCTCACCGGTAAAAAGCGCCGCGCGGGCTCTGAACAAACCCCCCCTCTCGGTTAAGAAGACGATAAAGAAGCCTAGGGCTCAGGAAACTGGGACCTTCGCAGCGATGGC
>NW_017289463.1:0-260 GCF_001594075.2 Trachymyrmex cornetzi
GTCTGTTGGAAAAAGAGTGAAAATTTTAAATTATATTCGAAATGTAAGTAATTCTTTAAAACAGATTAAAGAAAACAAAAAATTGTATATCACATATTTGATTTTGATAAAATGCAGCTAAATTTATAATGCAATCTATTTTTCTTTTTCAGTTAAACAAAGATGTAGATCTGGAAAATCAGATGATTAAAGATATTCTTTCTGAAAATAACAATAAACAAACTTTAGTGACAGAAGTATTTGAAAATGAAATTATAGAA
>NW_017289464.1:0-260 GCF_001594075.2 Trachymyrmex cornetzi
GGCAGAGGAGAAAGAGGAGGAACGAGGGACCGTGGACAGAGAGGAGAAATTTGTCCCCGGTATAACAAATCTTTAAGATTATATTGGATATATTTCGAAAAGATTAAAAAAATCATGAAAAATTATTGATTGTTTTACATTTCAAAATAGTGGAAAAAATTTAGTGAAGATTTTTTATGTGGTTAAAAAATAAATTTAATAAGTAGATATGTGTTCTAATGAAAAAATTAAGAAATACTAAAAAAAATATGAATCTTTTG
>NW_017289465.1:0-260 GCF_001594075.2 Trachymyrmex cornetzi
AATTCATTTATATATTTGATTTTCCAAAAAGTATTTTAATGTATTTGAAAAGTTGATTTTACCATTCAGTTACTAATATTAAAAATTATAATTCTTGTCCTTCGTTCTCGTGTCTTGTTCAAAATGTTTACCCAAATTGTATTCTTTATTTTTACTTATATATTTAACTTTTCGAAAAAATATTTAAATAAAATATTTGAAGTTGATTTCACCGTTCGATTATTAATATTTAGAAATATAATAATTCAACTGACACTCGG
>NW_017289466.1:0-260 GCF_001594075.2 Trachymyrmex cornetzi
ACCCACAATAGTTCTACAGTTCCTGCTAAGTTTTAACAATATTTCCGCTGATTTAGCAAAAGAAAAAAAAATTTTGTAAATAGGGTGCCAACTTTACCTTCGCGTGGCACCCCAAGTATCGCAAAAATTAATTTCTATCACGATATTCTAAAGTTCTCGAAGAGTTCTACATTTCCTGATAGGTTTCAGCGACAGTTCCGGCCTCTAAATGATTAAGCTTACAAATTTTTATATAAAATTTCTATACCAATCGCATCTAT
>NW_017289467.1:0-260 GCF_001594075.2 Trachymyrmex cornetzi
GCGGGAGCGCGATTTACATGGCGCGCAGGTGACGGAATCACGTCTTTCCGACGTACGTGTGCCTTGAACTCTCCTCCCGTGCACTCCTCGGTCTTTTCTACTGCTCTCTTTTGCTCTTTGCTCGACTGCCGTTCAAGTACACGTTTCTTTTTAACGCAAAGTGCATCACGGAACGTTTGAACTCGAGATCGCGCGTCTTAAAATCAGAAGGTAGAGTTACGAAAATTTTTCAATCTTTCTGTAAGACTTCAAGTAAGATC
>NW_017289468.1:0-260 GCF_001594075.2 Trachymyrmex cornetzi
TTCCTCAGGTATTAACTTCCCCTATTAAATTTTATTACAAAAAGTAGTGTAGTTTTGATTTTAAAATTTTTACTTCGTTTTTTTAATATTTATCTCTCTCCTATATCAAGTTACTCAGGTAAAAAACAATCTCATTAAAGAATAAAAACTTAAAATAGTTGTAAGATATAGTTTAAAATTAAATTAACTAAAATAAACTTAAAAAATTATAAAATCAAGTACAAAAAATAATAAAATTGTTTGGTGATACAATGATAAAA
>NW_017289469.1:0-260 GCF_001594075.2 Trachymyrmex cornetzi
TATGTTTTTTTAGTAAAACATACATGGGCAGCATTAACATATGATATTCTTATAAATTAACAAGTATTTTGTTAACTTAGCAAATAATTTTTTTGATAGCCCGTGATCATCGTGTAAAGTTGAAATATTTTTTAATTTAACATTTTTTCTCACCATGGAAAGATACGTTAGTTACACATTATAAAATTGATTGTAAACAATTTGAAAGAATATTATTTGATACATTATATATGTTACGTCTTATATTTTAAACTTTATTA
>NW_017289470.1:0-260 GCF_001594075.2 Trachymyrmex cornetzi
CACAGCGTAGTTCAAATATTTTACTTTATACACTTATGCGGGAAATTACAATACGTAAATTGTCGATTCGACTGCGAATCACTGAGGAAAAATTCGAAAAAATGAAAATTAGATTAATATATTCTATCGAGTTTCATTGTGTATTTACAATAACTTTGTAACAGATGTATCTCTTGTTTATATATGCAATTTGCAAATGAAAAAGTGACATTAGAGATTAATAAAGTCTTACTGTTAGATATGAAAGAATCAATAATAAC
>NW_017289471.1:0-260 GCF_001594075.2 Trachymyrmex cornetzi
ATCATCGCGTCTGATAATATCGCTGCGCTCGCTTTAAAAGCATATTATAATATAATCGACTAATTGTAAGTACAATAGAAATAAAAAATATATATGTATATGTATATATATATTTTGCATATGCGAATAAGTAAAAGGGATCACATAGGAAGCTGCAATGAGAGAAAACATCATAAGTATAGAATGCACATTAGTCTCAACGGGCGGCATAATGTATTGAGAGAAAGATGGTTGGTATATGAGATAGCGCGCACGCGGTA
>NW_017289472.1:0-260 GCF_001594075.2 Trachymyrmex cornetzi
AAAAAAATGCTGCATACAAAAATATTGCTTGCACCAGGAACATCGTATGACAGCAGGTGCACCACATATGGAGCAGCGAGGTATTTCTAGAATATCCTTTCCGTTGAAACAAAAATCTACTGGAGTTTCGAATTGTGGCCGTTCTTCGATGTATCCACTCTTATACCAGGCATATTTAAAAAGATTATGAAATCGCAGAGAAGATAGTTGTATATGCGTTAAAGATTGTAATTTGATGATATTTCTCAAATGTAAATTAA
>NW_017289473.1:0-260 GCF_001594075.2 Trachymyrmex cornetzi
ATTTCACAAGTCTTTCTACAAGTCATTTTTTTGCAAGTACCTTTCCTTTGCAATTGCGAAAACAATCATATTATATTGTAATAACAAAAATATTTGTTGAATTAAATTTTTTTTGCATATTGCTAAAAATCGTATTTGTACTTCTATATAATAGTATCTTTTATATAATAGTGAATAACAGTTATCACAATTTTGCTGAAATATTGCCATAATACTTTTTTTACAGCAACTGTTGAAGTTGTACTTAGTTTACGTGCTTT
>NW_017289474.1:0-260 GCF_001594075.2 Trachymyrmex cornetzi
CAATGGCGAAATAATGGATTCATTCTATTTTCTTCAATCTTTCTGGTTAGTGCATGTACGTAGCAAACACGCTCAGACACTTTGAATGGGCTTGTCTCATATAGCCTCCGAGGTTTCTGTAGCTCAAAGCGTGCATGCGATGAAGTGAATGTTTTTCACGTGCCATGAATAAACCTGTTTCATCAGGCAATTCGGGCTAATCGCTGTCTATGAACTCGTGCAGATTGCAATAAAAGGCTTCATTGATGTCTTCGTGGAGT
>NW_017289475.1:0-260 GCF_001594075.2 Trachymyrmex cornetzi
TAATAAAGATCGGAACGAATATTGAAATTCACAATTAATTATAAATATAATTATTTGTACTTACAAATTTTTTTTATTACGCGCAATTGCGTACCAGATACTGATCATTGATTTTACAGTTATATCGCTACCTTTTTTTTAAAAAAATGACATAACTGGAAAAACGTGATTTTACCATGAATGAGTTAAGTAAATATTATACGCTATTATCATTAAAAGTAAATTAATTGAATTTCTTTAAAAAATCGCTAAAATTATTA
>NW_017289476.1:0-260 GCF_001594075.2 Trachymyrmex cornetzi
TGTACATACTTCATCCTCAAATATAAGCACCTTACGCCGTAATTCTCACAAAATTTTTTTAGAAGATTTGCAAAATCTGTTTCTGATATTCTTATAAAGAGTATTAATACACGTTCGTGTCTCGCGCAGCAAGAATTAGTTCAAACTAATTGCCAACGATCTGGAAATTATGACGAAGACACTACAGGCTGTACTGGCACCATCAATGATCTTTGGTTCGTTCTGCGGTTTCGGTTTGTTCGAATATCCTTTTGGACATC
>NW_017289477.1:0-260 GCF_001594075.2 Trachymyrmex cornetzi
TCGTGGAGTCTGTAGGATGTAATAATCTTCAAATTAATGATTTTTTATTAATTAAATAATGTTTGTGTGTAATTGTTGTTATTGAAATTATTTCAGTGAAAATCAACTGCAATTCTTAATAAACCTTTGGTGTTTTTGATGTCTATATCTGCGTATTTATTCCAACTTAACTTTAATTATTATTATGCGTGTTATTAATTATGCGCGTTTAAATCGTGATTAATAGGAAGGATGATCAGGATTGATGACCGAATCATTTG
>NW_017289478.1:0-260 GCF_001594075.2 Trachymyrmex cornetzi
GGGGAACCCGATCGAGGGCTCCCGCCGCCGGCAACAAAGTGGTCCTTCGAGCCGGATCGAAGTTGATAAACGGATACGCGACTCTCCGTTCGTGCTCATCACGCGGACGCACAAACTGCTCCGCCGCATCGGAATAGCAACGGACGTCGCAACTCGCGTCCGTCGGTGCGTCGACTCCGCGCCGAAGCCTTACAAACTTCGCTCGCGGAAGGTGACACTCGCGAAATCCGCTACTCCACGCGTTTCGCGCAGTGATCTAT
>NW_017289479.1:0-260 GCF_001594075.2 Trachymyrmex cornetzi
ATTTCACGAATATAATCTAGCAAGCTTAAAAATTTGCATTGATCGCTTTCGAGGTCGAAGAATTTTTTCTTAATAATTTTTCCTACGCTAATTTTTTTAATCTTTTCTTCGTTTCACAATTATGTATTTTTAAAGACTTTAACATTAAACTTTGCTCGCTATTGAAGTGAGTAAATGAATTTTAATAAACGTTATGCGATACACTAAAAAAAAAAAAAAGATCGGAAATTCGCAAGCAAATGTTTTTTCGATACTTTTTT
>NW_017289480.1:0-260 GCF_001594075.2 Trachymyrmex cornetzi
GGCCCGGCCGCCATATTGTTTCCCATTACCTAATACTAGCTTCACCCCCATGGTTATAACCATTACTGCAAGAGCAAATCCGCAATTGTACGTTCCAGTCGCTAATCCAGGATTAAAAGAAGGATACGTTCCAAAACTAAATTTGGCTGAAGGTGTTTACTTAGGTAACGCGCTGGTCACCGTACGAGACGGAAAGACACACTTACGGGTAATAAATACGACAGAAGAAGACTACGATGTATTTGTACCCACTATACAAA
>NW_017289481.1:0-260 GCF_001594075.2 Trachymyrmex cornetzi
GCGGCTCGACGCGTTGCGAGAGTGTTCTTTAATAGGCAATAAGTAATTTTTTTAGCAGCCATCGTTTTCCTTGAGTACAGTCTCCAAAGTCGAGTTGCTTCGTCGATAATTGGCACCCCACATTTTCAAAAATCTCAAAATTTCATCCGCAGTTTCATTTGCACCTACAATAGTTTTACAGTTCCTGATAGATTAGAATAATAATTCTGTTGATTTGAACGAAATACTTCATAACATTAATTGCTTCCCATCGAAATCAA
>NW_017289482.1:0-260 GCF_001594075.2 Trachymyrmex cornetzi
GCACTCCTTACAATAAAAGACGCACCCGGTGATGACATCAGTGTAATCTAATACAGTAAAATGGAACATTGCAAATATATATATATATATAACTGGTTTATCAGCGTAATATAAGAAATTTTTTCAAGGACATATTCGGGGATGACATTATCAATTTAACACCAGCAAAAATGCAATATTTGCAAATATACAACTGTTTTGTCAGCGTAATATAAGAAATTTTTTCAAGGACATATTTTGCGGTGACATCATCATCAATG
>NW_017289483.1:0-260 GCF_001594075.2 Trachymyrmex cornetzi
GGAAATAAAATTTGCGATTAATGTACTTCGCGCGTGTAGCAATTGAAACGATTTTACATGTAGGTAATATTTATATCTTCCAACAGAAATTTTTTACGAATTCATTACAGTACTAAAAGATTAACTAAAAAATTCTATTATGTATAATCTGATATGGAGATTGATTTTTATTAATAGAGAAAAATTTTCTTTTAAAAAAATTTACTTCTAGGCTCTAAATATACATGAATGTATGAAAGATATAATAGGCCTTTTTTCTA
>NW_017289484.1:0-260 GCF_001594075.2 Trachymyrmex cornetzi
TTATCACATTACAATTTTATCATCACGGCAAACTGCCTATTATATTTAATTCCCGACGAACAGTCTACATCTTTTATTCTCGGCGGACAGCATAATTTCCTGCGGCGGACAGCCTAATTCATTACTCCCGGCAAAAAGCCTAATTTCCTACGTTACATTTTAATTCACACGTCGGACAGACAGCAGCAGCCTAGATTCCTCTTTACAATTACCACGGCGAACAGCCTTTACATTTTAATTCTCACGGCGGACAGCCTTTA
>NW_017289485.1:0-260 GCF_001594075.2 Trachymyrmex cornetzi
ATTCATTCACATATGTTATTTTCATGTATACATTTTACTGCATATAAAAAAATAACCTAAACTCGTTAAGTTTTTCATTCGGATGAAATATTGTAACACTTAATTGCGATATAATTAATAATATCTACAATCTGATGCCAAATTATTTCAAATTAATTACACAGCCTCAAGTAGCAAAATTAAATAAACAATTATGATCCGTTTTTACTAATGTAGATTAACTTTAATTAATTTCAACTTACATTTTTTTTCATCTTTTT
>NW_017289486.1:0-260 GCF_001594075.2 Trachymyrmex cornetzi
GTTTATAACAAAGTATAATACATAATAATACATTTATAATAATTTTATTTTGTGCATATGTAGAACAAGAGGCTCGACGTTATTACGTACTACATCCTCTACATGTAGTGAACTCTCTAACAGAAGCTCAATCAATTCATCTATTCGTCAATCACTTGCTTCTGTTCGTCAGTCACCTACTTCTGTTGGTCAATCATCTGCTTCTGTTAGTCAGTCACCTACTTCTGTTGGTCAGTCACCTGCTTCTGTTAGTCAGTCAC
>NW_017289487.1:0-260 GCF_001594075.2 Trachymyrmex cornetzi
CGGATTTATTAAATTGCGAATCAAATTTAGTATTACTTTTATTATACATTTTATAAATATTTCGTTTAATTAATACAATTTAATTGTATGTTATATTAATTTATTTTTGATTATACTTATTTTTTATATCATCTTTCGCTTCATTAATGTTTTATATGTATTATTGATTTTCTCAAAGTTCTCTTGTTTATTTAACATTCTTACTAATCTCATTCTGAGATTATTTTATGTAGTTCATTTTATTATTCAGTTTTGCCTAC
>NW_017289488.1:0-260 GCF_001594075.2 Trachymyrmex cornetzi
CAGATTTTGACGTCAGCTTCGGAGAATTAAATACATTACAATTAAATGCGAATATATTAATCAGTCTTCAGTGTCATTTCGTCGGTGTTTCGAATAGTAAACCGTGAAAGCCGTTGAATCTCTGTGGAAAGGACTTACATGCATCTTGTCGTATCGTGAAACGTCACACAGACATTTTCGTAGCGCGATGTTTGCGAAGTAACAAAGTCGGTCGTATAGATTTACGCAGTCGTTAGAAGCTTAATGACCCATTACTGCTT
>NW_017289489.1:0-260 GCF_001594075.2 Trachymyrmex cornetzi
GTTAGGAAGCGAGCGACCATATCGATTCTATCGATTTGGCGAGGGATTTATCCCTAGTGAGTTTGGCGCTATCGACGCAGGTTAGATACAGTTAAGTGCTCGTCCGAGTAAGACGTTCAGCGGTTCAAAATAAAGAGTTACTTTGAGAACCTACGATCTCAATAATCATTGCACCAGCACCTCAACCCAAAAACCACATATATTATTATGAAAAGTAACTGATATATTATTCAAAGTCTCAGTTCAAAGTGAACATACAT
>NW_017289490.1:0-260 GCF_001594075.2 Trachymyrmex cornetzi
TTGATATATTTAACGATGGAGCGTTATACGAACGAAGAATTGGCAAATATGTTGCTTCTTTATGGAGAGTGCCAGAAAAATCAAAGACAAGCCGCAGCTCTCTATGCGGAACGTTTTCCTAACAAGCGACACCCAGGGCACGGATTCTTTCACAGTTTATTTATTAGACTTGTTCAGTATGGAACATTACACGCTTCAACACGTCCACGGCACATACCACAACGGGCAGAAGCAATAATTAATTCAGTAAGAGAAGCTGT
>NW_017289491.1:0-260 GCF_001594075.2 Trachymyrmex cornetzi
CAGTTTTTTCGACGCGGGATTCGAAAGATGGGAGAAAGTAGTGGCCACCGATGGACAATACTTTGAATCGTAAATGTATAACCAATTTTTTACAAAAGCCTCGAATTTCGGAAAAAAACGGTGGAAGCAAAGTTGAACACCTAATACATTGTAACGTCCAGTGCGCTACATTATAGCACCCCGGCCGTTTACCAAGCGAACACGAGCACGGAGTATAGCGAACAATACAATACGTGCCAACTACAAGCGCGTGTAACTAT
>NW_017289492.1:0-260 GCF_001594075.2 Trachymyrmex cornetzi
TGATTAAGAAAGCGAAACGATGCGTGTCGTGGTAATAACGAGGTGTTTGCCAGTATCAGAAACGAGACGTCGAAATTTTCTCTCGCTGAGCTTAAAATAACCGAGTGCTCTCGCGACAAAGTATTAGCGCGATTGAATTTCAGAATTTTACATGTAACATGCAAATGGTTAGTAGTCTAGGCCGATTGCTCGGGTAGCGTGACTTCACCGTCACCGTTCCTAGCCATTTCGGTGCAACCTTGCTCGGACAAGGTGGTCAC
>NW_017289493.1:0-260 GCF_001594075.2 Trachymyrmex cornetzi
GTTTAAAAGTTACAACAAATTGGCAATAAACAAATTACGTAACTTCGCCAATTTTTGAGATATGTCAAATCCGCTTACGGCATCTTACTTAGAATTGTTTGTAGTTGTTTGTAGTGATTTTGCTTTCGTTTGTAGTTTTTTTTGTTATAACTTTTTTTAATAAATTTTTATAAATTTGTTATAACTTTTAAACGGTTCAACTACAAACGAAAGCAAAATTACTACAAACAACTACAAACGATTCTAAGTAAGATGCCGTG
>NW_017289494.1:0-260 GCF_001594075.2 Trachymyrmex cornetzi
ATTATCGCGCTAAACGAGGTCAAACACCTGTAAATCCGAACTCACCTCCATGTGTCCGCCACATTCTTATTTTAATCGTGAATCCAACAATCGATATAACCAAACCCTACCTTACCAGCAGTGGTTAGACAGCGTATCGGGTTGTCGCGCCACCTTTTACCGGCACCGGATAAATAACGAAGATATCTGTTCAGAGCGCTTTCGCGCTAAATCCGAATACGATCAAGTTCATTACGATATAGTTATTCGCCACTACATAG
>NW_017289495.1:0-260 GCF_001594075.2 Trachymyrmex cornetzi
TTATCAAATTTTTTATGATTTGTATCTCAAATAGACAAATTCGTCAATAATAGATGTTGCTAAATATTTGTTTTTTGTCAAAAAATTATCAGCAGTGTCGACAGAAATCTGCTAGCAAAATAAAATAGAATCTATTAGCAGAAATTGAATAAAATGTCATTTTGTAATTATTTAAACATAGAACATATTATTTAAATATTACGAAATGGTAATAAATTCTGCTTGGTTTCTAAAGCCAATTTGCAATAAAATTATGTCGA
>NW_017289496.1:0-260 GCF_001594075.2 Trachymyrmex cornetzi
TTTGCTAAAATTGGCCAATTTTTGCCCACAATTTTTCTATGCCATAATTTTTTTGAGCAGTGTAGATCAGATTTTCGCCGACTTGTGGCATACGTAAAAGTCGGAAGGGATGATATTCGGGATGACTCTTTTCTCTTTGCGCAAAGAATGGGGGTTGGTCAGATGTAGTGCATAATTTAATACAATAGCGAATAAATTAGTTTGTAATATGTATGACGCAATGCATTCTTCAGAACCGTGCGATCGTTTTGCAGCAGCGG
>NW_017289497.1:0-260 GCF_001594075.2 Trachymyrmex cornetzi
AAAATAAAATGGAGAGTTTAGAGGATGCGTCAGTTGACTTCATTTCGCATCTCTCTATCTATATTCTCCTTTGTGTTGAGAAGGATTTGGAAGGATTTGAAAAGGCCTTAAGGGCAGATAAATAAGAATAGAAATAATTTGGATTATACGACTTTTATATTAATAGTACACGGAGTGTTATTGACTACGCGAGGTTTCGACGTAATTATCGTGGGCCTTGTGGCCTTGCGTGTAGGCGCTACGTGCGGTGGAGATGATGG
>NW_017289498.1:0-260 GCF_001594075.2 Trachymyrmex cornetzi
TCAATAGCACCTATCACATTTGGAAAACCACAAACTTGTTCAAATTCCCTCATTACTTTTGTACTGCACCTTTAGGCCACTGAATAAACTGAGGAGCAATACAATGGCTACGTTCGGAAACGTCGCTCGGATGCCTCCGATGCCTCGGATTCATCATCCGTCCTTGTTTAACATCTAATATTAATCAAGGACAGATGAACGTCTATTAAGCTGGCACAGCCACTTCAGCACAATCAAACGCGACCTATACTACATTTTTT
>NW_017289499.1:0-260 GCF_001594075.2 Trachymyrmex cornetzi
ATCACAGTCGAATGTGAGAAGAATAATCGACTGCAATTGGTCAATTTCTTACTCTTACAACCTCATCCACTACTGCTACTGCCATTGCAGACCACGCATTACGATTTCCTTACTGATTACGCCTTACGGCCTTACGTTTTTCTATGTGCTCCCCTTACGGCCTTACGCCTTACGGCCTTACGTTTTTCTATGTAAGTCCGTAAAGCCCCAGCTACATCTATCGTAATGTTTATCGTAAGCTCCTTACGATTCTTACGATA
>NW_017289500.1:0-260 GCF_001594075.2 Trachymyrmex cornetzi
CCAATTTGCAAGTGCCAATACTTGAGTTTATCTACATGTATTTATATGTATTCATGATATACTTATAGTATATCATGAATACATATAGTATATCATAAATACTTATAGTATATCATGAATACATATAAATACATGTAGATAAACTCAAGTATCAAATAATTCTTCGAAAAGTTCAAATAGACTTGCTTGCTGTAATCCATGTCTATGAGAATTTAATTTTTACTTTGAAAGTTACACAAAACAGTGAATATATTGTAGTT
>NW_017289501.1:0-260 GCF_001594075.2 Trachymyrmex cornetzi
CACAGACGTCACAGGCGCTCCGAATCGCTTTAATTATGCCCGAGAGGAAGGAGAGTGAAAGAAAAAGATAAAAAAAAGAAAATGAATTTTAGACGTTTTATTCCATTTTGATTTCAAGAGATGGTTTGACTCGTGAAATTGATATCGCGTACATGGAGACGTTGAGATAAACTAGTAATGAAAAATATAAAATATAAAATAAAATTGACGAGATTCGAGTATTCGATTAGTTCGCACGCGATCGTTTCCGAAAATTAATA
>NW_017289502.1:0-260 GCF_001594075.2 Trachymyrmex cornetzi
TTCGTCACTGTGTTTTTTACGCGCCCTCGAAAGAACACTTTATAATAATTGTAAAGATTATAAGCAGATTTTAAATATTGATAAAAAAATCTATTCGGATAATATTGCGTAGATTACGGTGAATTCTTTTTCTTTATTAATTTTTATTAATTTTTTATATGAAATAATGCAAAAAAAAAGATATATACAATATTATGATATAAAATAAATTTCACACATATTACAACGCTTTTATGATTTGTGTCATTTACATTCTATAA
>NW_017289503.1:0-260 GCF_001594075.2 Trachymyrmex cornetzi
ATGAATCTTTGTGCAAAACTCGTGAGTTTGCCCTACGATATTTAGAAACTACCATGTATGAAATCAGGAACGCTTATAGTATGCAATAATATGTACAAAATGAAAGTTAATCAATACGCAACATAGTAATGAAACAAAAGTAGCAGTATCCTACAAATAACGAAATAACATAAATAAAATCTCTCTCACACACACATAAATAAATATCTATTTGGTTTGTCACAAGATGTGTATGTAAAATTTCTAAATGTTAAGTAGAC
>NW_017289504.1:0-260 GCF_001594075.2 Trachymyrmex cornetzi
TAATATATTTCGAGATCATATTTCTCTTTATAGAACTTTACACATATTTTTTAGAAATTGTGAAATAATCAGCAGAATACAAAGCTATATAAACAATTATGCGTAATCAAAATAGAACACTGGAAATATAATTATAAAATTGTTTTGTAATGATTTAGAATCCAGATTACTTACACGAGGTTTACTTACAAATCTTAATTTTTGGCGAAATGACTCGGCACGAGAAAAGCTCACGCGCAGCCGACCGGAGTTTTGCAGCT
>NW_017289505.1:0-260 GCF_001594075.2 Trachymyrmex cornetzi
GGCGTCGTAGAGGACCCGAGGAGTCCTCTCACCCGCATGCAGTGCATCTACATCTACAGCGGGTTGATCGTGCTGACGATCTGCATCACCTTAATTCGCTCGTGGACCTTCTTCTGGAAGTGCACGCGGTCCTCAGTGCGCTTGCACGATCACATGTTCCGCAGCATCAGCCGCGCCACTATGCGATTCTTCAACACCAACACGTCGGGACGTATACTCAATCGCTTCTCCAAGGATATGGGCGGAGTAGACGAGATGCT
>NW_017289506.1:0-260 GCF_001594075.2 Trachymyrmex cornetzi
TCTTATTAAATAAGCTGATATTTTAGTATTGAAAGGTGTAATCAACAAAAAATACATTTAGATAACTCACCTGCAGGTAAGAATGCAAGAAGGGCTTTAAATATCATTGGTTTAAAATTATTAACAAAGAAAAATTCGGATTAAAATACGAAGATGTTATCGCTATGAAGTCAGAATCGTTAAGAAACAAACATACGAGATGTACATGTCACCGTAATTTGTCAACAGATACGGACGGAGAAAAACTAAAGACTAATATA
>NW_017289507.1:0-260 GCF_001594075.2 Trachymyrmex cornetzi
ACACAATTATAATACACAGTAAAAAATTGTATGTTAAATTTAACACATTTCACATGTCTTAAACGGTCCAAACTTTTGTGTTAATTTAACATAAGATGAATATGTTAGACAGTAACACAAATATTATGTAAAAAATTAACACAAGAAGCGTAATACTTTGACACAATTTAGAAGCAAATTTTATGTTAAATTGAGACATTTATAATGTTAAATCAATTCTTGCCTAAAAAGAAATTATATTTCCACTTATGCATTTTTGT
>NW_017289508.1:0-260 GCF_001594075.2 Trachymyrmex cornetzi
CGATTAAACGTTACGCAAGTTCATAAGAACGCACGAAACTCGCACGTGACTTGCTTTAGAGAACGATGTACGGAGACAAATCGGAAGGTTACGTTACGCATTGTTACACGAATTCACTTCGAGGTTCCTTAAGATTGACATTTTTCTAAAAAAGGACAGTATAATATGAGTAATCGACGACTACAGCTAACATATTATTTTTTCTTATATTTAGTTTTAAAGTTTAAATCGCAGACAGATTTCAACTTGCTTATCTCCAA
>NW_017289509.1:0-260 GCF_001594075.2 Trachymyrmex cornetzi
TATTTTATTGATGAACATCGATGAATGCTTATTTGAGAAGCTTTATTGCAACGATTCGTGCCGCAATTACTTGAACACCAGCGCCATTCCATATGTCGTCTATGTTAATATCTGCTCGTTTGTTGGTGTTAGGGCGGTCGCCGATCCACAATGCATTTGTCATGTAGAGGAATCAATTGTTTGTTTAAACGGTAGTACTCTGGCAGAACGTTGTGAGTGTCTGGAAAGGCCGAGGTGTCAACTCTTGGGTATTAACTTTC
>NW_017289510.1:0-260 GCF_001594075.2 Trachymyrmex cornetzi
GAGGATCTAGAGGAGAACGAACTGCTCCTCTTAGGCCATTTCATGGCGCCCCCCGAATCAGGTTCGGAGGTTGATGAACTATAATATTAGTTTCAGTCCTTTTATAGTAGTTGTAGTGTAGTGTTATCTAGTGCTTTTTAGACCTTAGTGGTAGTGTAGTGTTTATTATTATATGTTCCCTTTTTCTTTTTGGATTGTGGATTATATCTCTCCCAGTATTTGCTGCTTCTACTGGTGAGTTCTCTTCATTTCTTATTTTT
>NW_017289511.1:0-260 GCF_001594075.2 Trachymyrmex cornetzi
AAGGAAGAAGTTGCAATAACAATAAAATTGGCGAGCAGCATAACGTGAACGTGACGACACAAACATCTAACAGAATTGTACTTCGGTAGTTTATTTTGCGGATTAAAGGTAGAAAGAGATAAAAAAAATAATATGGGATTAAAAAAACAGGTAATCAAAGCTACTGCGTTAAAAGGTCTTTTCCATGTTTCTTCGTCTATTTTCAAAAAAAGCGGATATTACATGTCATTCAACATGTCTGTGTCTTATCCTGTGACAGG
>NW_017289512.1:0-260 GCF_001594075.2 Trachymyrmex cornetzi
TATTGCGATCCTAGAATTTCATCGATTTCTCCATAACAATCCACAGAAGAGAAATTCTGAAATAAAAATTAACAAGATGGTTAGTTATACGACACAATGGTGTAAAGAAAATAATGATGTTGTTTTCACACGTGCCGACAAAGATAATGTGACAGTGGCCATGGAGCGATCTTTTTACAACCAGAAAGTACAGGGGCTCCTAAACGACACTGACACATACTCTATAGTGAAGAAAAATCTGCCATTAGTGTTAGAAAGAC
>NW_017289513.1:0-260 GCF_001594075.2 Trachymyrmex cornetzi
ATCAATGGCACTTCACTACTTGGTACAGGTGACATTGAAATTACTGGTGGTGGAAGCACAGAACTAGATAACAACATTGAAATCTACGACAATGAAAACAATAATTTTGTGCAATACAAAACAACAGACTTAGACTGAAGTACCGCAAGTGACGACTCACTAACAAGCAAAAGTTATGTTGATCAACAAGACACAACAATTACAAATTCAGTTAGTCAAAAAGCAGACACTACTTACGTTGACACACAAGATGCCCTAAA
>NW_017289514.1:0-260 GCF_001594075.2 Trachymyrmex cornetzi
ATGAGGAGCAAAATGTTTTGAACAAACTCTGTAATTATTATACAGTCTTTTTTGTGGAACATTCTCCTTTATATCACATGCTTGTAACCACAATTTTGCTATAAAACATATATTATTGTAATTTTAAAAATTATTCAGTGTTTACACACACAGATACACACACACACACACACATACACACACACACACACACACATATATACATTACATACGTATCAAAAATTATCAAAAAATTATTACCTTTCTAAATCAGATGGAAA
>NW_017289515.1:0-260 GCF_001594075.2 Trachymyrmex cornetzi
AATTCTTGGTCGGCTGTGCGCAGTAGCTAAATCATGTTCTATAAAATAAGCGTGAAAGTTAAAAGTTAGCGAAGAATATCAAGGCGTGAAATAAAAACCGCATCCCAAGTAAAATTAGGAATCAATTTTGGGAAAATTGGCTCGAGGAATAATTGCGTACTTGACGAGCATAAAAATAATATGAAATGGAAGATGCGAGGACCAAGTGTCCTTTGAGTGAAAGTTAAATCCATAAGATCTTACTCTACAATTTATAGTTT
>NW_017289516.1:0-260 GCF_001594075.2 Trachymyrmex cornetzi
GCTCCCGAAGTTATCTCTATTCGGTGCGCATAATGCTCGACGCATCCAGTGCTTCCGTCGAACGTGCTTGCTTTGCTTTCCAACATCTCATCCAATTGAGCTTCTGCCTGCTCCATCGTGATGAGTGCTATGCATTTATCGTGCTCTTCCTGCACATCGAAGATATACTCAAGCTTCGTTCCGCATTTAACCGATATTCGAGTCTTCGTCAAAAAATCTATGCCAAGTATTATTTCATACGTCATTTTCTCCACAATGTA
>NW_017289517.1:0-260 GCF_001594075.2 Trachymyrmex cornetzi
GATCGATCTTTTAATGAACGTCGGCTTGATGATGAATTTTTTAATAAAAGTTCACGCATGTATCAATTTCAAACACGGAGAAGTAATTTGATAAGTAAATGAAATACAAGCAAAATTTCTAAGTAAATACGATAAGGAGAATTTGTGAAGTTAACACATTTTATTAATATAAAAGGAAATAATAATTACATAAATACATAAAATATAAAAAAGTTTTAAAAAAAGTCAAGAAACAAACAACACCAACATTTATTTAAATT
>NW_017289518.1:0-260 GCF_001594075.2 Trachymyrmex cornetzi
AATGAATAATGCAACAACCTCAGATGTTTAATCGCATTCGGCTATACTCGTCACTTTTCTATTTATGTCGTTACTACTATACTATCAACCTTGTTGTTGAAATTTCTAAATATGACATTCCTAAACATACCTTCTTACTTTCAGAATGAATAGATTTCATTTCCAATCTAATATTGCCGAGAGCTCAAAAAATGTATCGATCGAAAAGATTTATTTGATTACAGGTAGACTTTCAAATGTGCGTTTACGCAACGCCGACA
>NW_017289519.1:0-260 GCF_001594075.2 Trachymyrmex cornetzi
AGTTCGATACCCCCTGATAACCCTCAGGGCAAGCTGTCGCTGCAGCTTACGCACGCTCCCTAGTGTTTCGCGGTTTCTCGCCACAGTCTGCGCCCAAATCGGGGCCCCGTACAATACTACCGACATGACTACAGTGGCGTACATCTTTCTACGCCGCTCGCCAGGACCACCGATGTTGGCAGTGATCCTTGCCAAGACCCCCGCCATTTTCCATGCCTTGGGCATGAGTAGGCGAAAGTGGTCCCGAAAGGTCCACCGCG
>NW_017289520.1:0-260 GCF_001594075.2 Trachymyrmex cornetzi
TCGAGATATTTGACTGGATCACTTCAGATGGTCCACCCTGTATATATATATATATATATACATTAGTAATAATAAAGTATCAGCAAGAAAAATATATATGTATAATGATAACAGTATAAATAATAATAATAAAATAAAAAGAAATAGTAAAGTTAATTAGTATTAACTATCGAAAAAATACATATATGGTATATATTAAATAAAATAAAATGAAATTATGCCTATATAAGCCAACACTGGTTGTTGATTGTGCAATTTTA
>NW_017289521.1:0-260 GCF_001594075.2 Trachymyrmex cornetzi
AGAACTGCTCATTCCTGCAGAACCGCCATGCAGGCGCTGCTGGGTTTTTCCATCGCCCTTTCTTGGGGCGGTGTGGCTGGGTGGTAATGTTGGTCTGTGGCATATACCTTTGTGAGTGAGGTGGAACGTTCGCCCCGTCCTCGGCACGGGGCCGACTAACAGCCATTGTCCCTATCTACTGGGAGTGACTATGACTCGCGTTGCTAGGAGTAGATCGAGGGTAGAACCTCTGATCGCTCGAGCAACGCAGCACTCTCTAT
>NW_017289522.1:0-260 GCF_001594075.2 Trachymyrmex cornetzi
AATAAATACATTTTATTTAAAACCAAAATCTCGGATTTTGTCATAACAATCGGAATGAATTTCGGATTGATATGACAAGAATCGAGATTTTACATTTAAAACTATAATTATTATAAGTATTATATTATTTCTTACATTATAAGAGGATATGTTTAATATTTTTCAGCTTGGTTGGGATACTAGTTTTATTGAATACGCATCATCATGATTAATTTTAATCTCAGCGCCCTATAGCATTCCAATTATTGTGTCTGTCGACA
>NW_017289523.1:0-260 GCF_001594075.2 Trachymyrmex cornetzi
TAATTAAGTTAACGTCGAATCTGAAAAATATATTATTAACTGCCATGTGTATTCAATTGGATATATACTTGTGTGAATGAAGGGAGCCGCTATATCAATTTCAATATTATTTTATAATTTAACATACGTTTTACTACTAGTTTTTCTACTTATCATCTGTATATAAACCGAGAACACTTTACATTGATTTTGTATCGAATAGATTTATTCTAATAGATTTATATAGAATTATTCTAAAGACTTCTATCAATTTTGTCGGA
>NW_017289524.1:0-260 GCF_001594075.2 Trachymyrmex cornetzi
AAACGATTGACATTGGAAATAAATTTGTGAGATACCGGGTGTCCATGAAACACAGGGGCCGGGGCGAGAAATTTGCGGAGTTTGAAAACGCAAAACGATAAGGTAGGCGGAAACAGATATCGATAGCGATACCGAAGACAAAAAAATTTGTTACTTACCGGGTGTCTAAGAAAGATGCGATGCGCTAGAATTAAGTGTATACAATGCGTGCGGTAAAAGACGTTTAGGATAAGCTAGTCAGAGTAATAAATACTTACCTT
>NW_017289525.1:0-260 GCF_001594075.2 Trachymyrmex cornetzi
ATTCCGTTATTATAAAGCAACATATTTTTTGCAAATTATCTTAAAAGATAATAAACTCGAAATAAAAAACGAAAAATATGAAGACACTGTATATCATTCTAAAATCTTATACTTTTCACTTAATATATAGCATGTAAATTTAAAAAAAATTAATTCGAATATAACTATAATTTTTTTCAACGTCAAGAATTATGCACTTCATATATATATTCATTATAGAATATCACTGATTACCATACTCTTGAAGATACCTTGTGTAT
>NW_017289526.1:0-261 GCF_001594075.2 Trachymyrmex cornetzi
GTTACCTCGGTCGTTTAAAAAAATTAATAAGATCTCCTACTAATTTATTGCAACAAATACATCATCGACTGGATGAAATAAATTCTTTTTTGTTTAATAAACATAATTTAAAAAATTTTGATAGAAATACGTATTTTTTTTATATGGAACATAAAAATGGCCCGTTATTAAGTCATAATATCTGTGAATCGTACAATCATATAAAAAGATTATTTTTACAAATGTACAATTTTCTATTAATCAATATAACAAGGCAAATAG
>NW_017289527.1:0-261 GCF_001594075.2 Trachymyrmex cornetzi
AGTTTACATATATTTTGTAATTAAATTAAAGTTAAAGATAATCATTAGGTTTACATACATCGATAAAAGAACTTGACGATTTGACATGATTAGTGGTAGGTCGGTACGATTATTGGTTAATTTGTACCGCTATCGAGTTTGATAGTGTGTCTAAGTGTGTTATGTGTGTGTAGTGGCGGAGAGGCAATACATGTTAGATTGTTAGCTAATTTCGTTAATTATGACAGAGGAAGGGGGAACTTATTGTTATCTGACAGAGCG
>NW_017289528.1:0-261 GCF_001594075.2 Trachymyrmex cornetzi
GATGGCCGTCGCCCATTCAGAAAATTTGTCTCTGGATGGTGTAATGGGTACAATGTGGCGAGGAGCGATCGATGATGTGTGTCGATTGACAATTCAAACTTGGGAATCTTACAAGATACATTTCACTAAGAAACGATAAAAATATTTCAATTATAAATACTCTAAAAAAAATAGTTTAGAATTAATTTGAATTAATTGAACCAAGAAGAAGAAATAAATTTGCAGAAGAGAAGTACTCTCTCTTCTCTTGAACATATATCT
>NW_017289529.1:0-261 GCF_001594075.2 Trachymyrmex cornetzi
CATGAATTAAAAACAAATTTTTAACATGGTTTCAATAAAATCAGGTCTGAAGGGGTTTTGAAAAATAAGCACTCACATGGAAGAATATTTGTTCCAATTTGTAAATAATTTGTGTTATTACAAAGAATGTTTATTTTATATGATAAATGTAATATTTTTAGATACTGCTTAATAATTGTAAAATAATTTGAGCATTTGCTTCATTACGTTAACATATACATATATAAATATATACACACACATACGTATATATATATATAT
>NW_017289530.1:0-261 GCF_001594075.2 Trachymyrmex cornetzi
TCCAATCGAGCCGTGGTCAATCGGGATCACCCCGAACTAAACGGTACCTCGACTCGCAAAAAGGGTGTGGTTTACCGAAACTGAGCACATCATGGGTATTTTTCAGCAAAAACACAGTCTGACACAATAGGACTGTTCTTTTTATCTAAACTTTTGCATCAGTTCATCTTTCTTTTTTTTATCTTCAGGGAAAAAGAAGAAGAAAGATGAACAGGTGTAAAAGTTTAGCCATAAAAAACAGGCCTAATGTAACACAGTGAT
>NW_017289531.1:0-261 GCF_001594075.2 Trachymyrmex cornetzi
ACGATGCATTTATTAAACTAGATGGCATGTGTTTTCGGAATTCGTTTTTACCAGAAAAAGATCTCTTATAATTTATAAAGGACGGCACATAGTATGGCAATAACTTCGGGTCATTGGAATGAGGTCATCCTCGCGATCCTTCTTACCTAACATCGGGCGCATGAATAAAACATGACCTACCTGAATTTACATTCTCGTGGCTATCTCTGACGAGCCAACCAGCGAGTTTCTACTTCGCCCTCCCCTGACTCGCCCGAGTAC
>NW_017289532.1:0-261 GCF_001594075.2 Trachymyrmex cornetzi
ATGTCATTTAATGTAATACCGTAATTATATCGTGGTGCATTAAAGAACATATATATTTGACATTTATTTTATAATTTCAAACATTTCGTATCAACTAATGAGCTGATAAAAGGCAAGAGGTAAAATTGGTTTTTACTAATGTGGTTTTTTTTACAAAATTGCTCACGTGAAGTATTTCTGACATTCCAACATTATATCTCAATGTTCACTGCTCTCTCTCTAATGTATTACAATTAAATAAAGATTAATAATATTTAAAAG
>NW_017289533.1:0-261 GCF_001594075.2 Trachymyrmex cornetzi
TGTGATTTCAATAACAATGTGTTACACAAACAATGTCATATAAACGATCCTGAGAAAAATGTCTAGTTGTATCCAGTTGAAATTGAATCTGAATTTTCTGATTAATCTACTAAAAATTTAATCGAAATAATCGAAATACTGATTGATGTAATCAGAATCTTCTGATTCGTCCAACCATTTTTCTCAGTGTGCGACAAGTGACGCAAAGTGACAAAATGCACGAGCCTTACACGTTTCTTCTTTTCCGTTCCAGCACCTATC
>NW_017289534.1:0-261 GCF_001594075.2 Trachymyrmex cornetzi
AGAATTTTATGAGTATTATAATGTGTCTGTATGTATGTATGTATGGATTTACTTCAATATATAATAAATCCGTTAATAAATCAAACTAATCAAGACTCCTTACAAATCAAAGAAATGGAAAGAGTAAAGACACTAGGAGTCGGGCGCAGAAGACATCGCACAAATAATATACTTATAAAGAGTGAAACTTCTTTATTTACTAAACGCGCTTACATATTTCGACTCATTTTTGAGCCTTCCTCAGAGCAAACACACATTAAC
>NW_017289535.1:0-261 GCF_001594075.2 Trachymyrmex cornetzi
AAAGACTATAGAGTGTCTTGCTGACGGTATTAAACTTGAATCTTACTACAGACTTGAGCAAAATATACCATTCGAATGTTATTTAATTTCTGACAAAATTCTTGTATTATTCTAACATTAGTACACTGACTAACTTGTAATGTTGTGACAATGTTGTAACTAAATTTTATTATATAATCAGAAATTTAGAAACAACAATCTTCATATATTTAAATTTAAAATATACTTAATATTCAAAATATTCTAAATTTAATTAATTCA
>NW_017289536.1:0-261 GCF_001594075.2 Trachymyrmex cornetzi
GTAAATTGTAATCTTGTGTGTAATGAGTTAAAAATGTTTAAGATGTCATTAATGCTTTCGGATAGGGCTGCTAAGATAATATCGTCAACGTACCGATAATAAAAAGACATTTTTTGCTTGCGACATTATGATATGTTATAATTAATTTATTCACTTTTAAAAGAATTTACAAGTGTAACCGTTATTTATGATATATTTTTATGTAGGGTAAACTCGGGTATGATGGCCATAGTTTTTTAAAATGCAAAAAACATACATTTA
>NW_017289537.1:0-261 GCF_001594075.2 Trachymyrmex cornetzi
ATGTATATGCCATACACTTATTCTAATCAATTATCAACACTTTGCATTATCAAGAAAAACGGTTAAACAAAGAAAAGCAATGTTTTCAGGGAGAGACAAAACGAAGTAAAATTCCAAAAATTTTCCTGAAATCAATAAAATTCCATAAAATCCTTGCTTTTTTCTAAAGGTAAAAAAAAATCTAAATTTAAAAAATTCTAAATTTTTCAGGTTTTTTCATATATCTAGTAAATAACACTTTGTTATTTTATACAAAAGAAA
>NW_017289538.1:0-261 GCF_001594075.2 Trachymyrmex cornetzi
TATTTACTAAATTAATATATTGTTTTTTTTTAAAACCCACGAAAATGAATTTACATTTTAACACACATAGAAGTAAAAGATAACAAAATGTTAATTAACTCAAGAGATTAGGTTGCTCCTTTGATCTCTAACAGTGTAATGAGGAACTGTAAGAGCAAGAATCAATTATATAAAATTTTATAATAGTTGCAAAGCTGTTTTTTTTTTAATAGTTGAGAAAGGCCAGAACTGGGGCATTATATACAGTCTTGTACGCTGCGC
>NW_017289539.1:0-261 GCF_001594075.2 Trachymyrmex cornetzi
AATATTCACGTATATTCTCCGACGACGAATTCTCGCTCGACTCATTCACTCGCAATGCAGGTATTAATATATACGCCGTTCTGTTATCTTAATTTCGCGCATAATTCCATTGTTCCGCGACACGCAGCAAAAAGGCGCCTCAGACGGGCATGTAAGACAATAATATACAGGGTGTCCCAAAAAGGTCGGGACACCTACATATCTCGGGAAATATAAGTTTTACAGAAAAGTGTTTCAGACAAAAGTTATATGGTTTAAAAA
>NW_017289540.1:0-261 GCF_001594075.2 Trachymyrmex cornetzi
AATTGTACGGTTGTGTTAGCTAACACAATCGTACAATTCACACAGATGACGGTGCTGCACATGTGCATTGCAAACATTTAGGACTTTATACCTTTCTCTCTCGCACAGATGTTTTTTCACATTCAGCGCCCTATGCGCGTTCCATTAGTATATGTTCTAAGTAGATAACATAGACACTTAATCTCTTTGATCTTGTTGAGCGCCCACTTTATTACATTATTTTTCTTCAATTTTCTGTATCAATCAAAATTGGAATAAAAT
>NW_017289541.1:0-261 GCF_001594075.2 Trachymyrmex cornetzi
AAAATTAATCCAGACACGAATGACCCAACTTATATATAGTAATAATGCAAAGTCTAGTTTGGTATCCCGTTGGTGATTCTTGTACAGGATCCGAATTAATTCTGGGTTTTCTCGTTTGCAATTATTGGAAGTAATAATTTTGTCAATTATTGCTATATATATTTTAAAATCAAGTTGCGAAATTAATTCAATGGTATAATTTAGCATACAATTATCGCTTTCTTTGTTTTATTAAATGTTCTATCACTATAGTATCAATAA
>NW_017289542.1:0-261 GCF_001594075.2 Trachymyrmex cornetzi
TATTGTACATGCTGCATTACATGAAAAAATAAATATTCATTAAAAATACATTCCTTTTTTAAACCTCCGTTCTTTTCAATAAAAGAGATAAAAACCAAGATTCATCGAAATCGATCGAGCACAGTCTCGAAAAATCGTTCGCATTGACCGTACCAATGTTTGTGGATCTGCAAGGATTTATCGTTGGAAAGAAATTTACGTGAAGGAAGTAGCGGTGTTGAGAAAAAGAGCTATTCTCTCTCATTACATTTTTACATGTCC
>NW_017289543.1:0-261 GCF_001594075.2 Trachymyrmex cornetzi
TGAACTTGCTATAGTAGACCACACGTTGGAAGCTTTCGGAACGCCAAAGGAATATCAAAGGCTTCGCAATTGGATAATTCGAATAATTATCGGATTTATTGTATACGTTTGTTATTTTATGACATATAGTGCGGTTATGTATGCTTTTTGTTTCCCCATACCTATATCTTGGGGCGGGATCTTAGAAATATTTCTGCTGTATTACCCGTACAATGCCGTTGCCTTAAGTGCTCTGATTTCTGCAGCTATCCTTGGGTTAGT
>NW_017289544.1:0-261 GCF_001594075.2 Trachymyrmex cornetzi
AGAGGCGGAAGCTGAAAAGCGAGATCGCCTCCCTCCGTTCGGAAAACGCGCGGCTCACCGGGGAGGCGGGGCGGGGCACAAGATCCTTCCCCCCACCCCAAACTGGCGTCGTCGAAGCTGACGCGACCAAGGAGGCCCCCCGTCGGCACGCTGTGTCGGGCCGTGACGATGACGGCCCCTCTAAGGAGGGAGCCACCACTGCGGAGGAGGGGACGACGCCTCCGGTCGTGATCACGGAGGAGGACCTGAGGTCTCCGATCT
>NW_017289545.1:0-261 GCF_001594075.2 Trachymyrmex cornetzi
ATGAACACAAATATCCCTCTATATCACGATATACAGGTTTTCTGATGGAAGCAACGAGATTATGTTGTTCTACTTTATACCATGGAGAGCATAAACATATAATTCCTTTTACATTTTTTTTAAATATTTTTAATATTTTTTAATTTTAATTTTTAATATTTTTAATTTTTTTAATATTTTTTTGAATCAACAACTTTTTTTTCTCAGTGCATGAAAACGATAGCAGCGGGGTGATCCCGATTGACCACGGCTCTATTGGGG
>NW_017289546.1:0-261 GCF_001594075.2 Trachymyrmex cornetzi
ACTTTTGTATCTTCATAAATAGTTCCGCAACCTAAATAATTTATAAAACTCTTCATTAAATCAATATCTCTACTATGTTGAGCTAATTGAAATTCTAAATGAACTAAATAACCTAATTTACAAGTAGTAGATTTTTTTACTTTTATCATAAAAGAACCTTCTAAAGGTTGAGGATTAGAACAAAAGAAATTGACAATAATTTGAATATCAGCTTTTGAAAAAAAAGCAATTTTGAAACTATTAAGACTATCTGGTTTTATA
>NW_017289547.1:0-261 GCF_001594075.2 Trachymyrmex cornetzi
ACTGCATTATTTAAACGTTTCTTTTCATTTAAGAAATGACATATGATGATGTCACACAAATAATTGCGATCTTTATTATCAATTAGTTTCGTTTTTTCAAACTTTAATAGAATAGCTTTTCCTATGATATGATTGCTCAACAGACTTCTTAAATCAAAATTGATAACTTCATATGTATTCAATACATTATTAATCATAGAATTTATGTTATTGTTAATATTTGAAACTTTTAATGTTTCATCAAATAAAATAACTGGTGAT
>NW_017289548.1:0-261 GCF_001594075.2 Trachymyrmex cornetzi
ATATTATAAAATATTGAAGTAAAATTATAGACAAACTCTTTATAATCATTTTTAATGTGTTCACATATAATTAAAATTGATTAAAGAATTATAATTCTCCTTTTATAATTTATTTCATAAAATCAACAAGGCCGAATTTTTTTATCGAAACATTTCTGTATACAGGGTGTTTGGCGACTACCGCATTTTTTGTCATATGTGGGTAGAACAGCCTATACTGAATAAAAAAGTCCTGTACCATTTTGAGGTGTCAGCAATAGT
>NW_017289549.1:0-261 GCF_001594075.2 Trachymyrmex cornetzi
CTTACAGTGGCCAGATCTTGCAAAAAATCTCAATATACTTAATTGGGAAGGAGAATTTACACTGAGTCAAATACCGAATGAAATTCAATTCCATAATCACGCATACAGACTGCTTGCTGCAATAGAATTTGAAGGAATACACAAAGAGAACACTGTGGGTCATTACATAGCACATATTCAAAGATTGACAGGTAAATGGGAAATTCATAACGATCTATATCGCGATACAAAACCATTAAACACATCGAAACGAGTGCTCCT
>NW_017289550.1:0-261 GCF_001594075.2 Trachymyrmex cornetzi
ATAAACGACTTCTTATTTCCTATTCTTTAATCCTTGAATCTCTTCATTTCCGTGGCTCGGGAATGCGCGTTACTATCCGAGTGCAATCTCGTGCATCGGGCGCAACACTATTATAAACAAATCACTATTTAAACCAACAAACTGCTGGACAGAATAATATTTTTATCACATCCCAATTTTCACACCAAAAATATTACGAATATGATTAATGATTTAATTAATAATGGGTACCCCCTAGAATTTTTGTTTAATACCATTAAC
>NW_017289551.1:0-261 GCF_001594075.2 Trachymyrmex cornetzi
AACCACTTGTCAAAGCATTTTTTCCATTCCGCTTGAGACACCTCCAAAATATGGTCTTTGAACTCATCAACGGCTTCTTTTGCCGACGAAAATCGTTGTCCACGCAATTTGTTCTTGACGTTCGGGAATAAAAAGAATTCATTTGTTTCCAAATCAGGACTGTACGGCGGATGACCCATTAATTCGATTTTTTGAGTACTCAAATAGTCGGTTGTTAGACGAGATGTGTGACAGCTGGCATTGTCTTGATGAAGAATGATC
>NW_017289552.1:0-261 GCF_001594075.2 Trachymyrmex cornetzi
ACATGTACACAAGTATACTTTTCAGTTACAGATACATAAAATTTAATTTGGTCATAAAATTTAAGTTACACAAATTAAATTCAATTTCGTGACATTATATATACACATATAATAGTATGAGTGCATTTGCCATAAATTCTATGTAGATTTGCATGGAATTTAATAACGATGTAAACATTAAATTTAAGTTACTTGTACCTTCAATTTCATTGACAATATGAAATATTTTTAATGCACCTGCTTGAAATTTCCTTTCATTAC
>NW_017289553.1:0-261 GCF_001594075.2 Trachymyrmex cornetzi
TATAACTCTGCAGCCTGCTAATAAAAAATCTATTTTATTGAAAGTTCAATTGTTAACATAGATATGCCAATGAAACTGTAGACATTTTTATTTCGATTTAATAATTTACGATTTCTTATACTTTGTTTGCATGATATTCCAAGATACTTAAAATAGTATTATCAAATTGTTAAAATATTAAATGAAAGATTTGACGTAAGTGAGCGAAATGCTATAAACTTACATAAACTTACGCTTATTAATTTAATATATTTATTTTCA
>NW_017289554.1:0-261 GCF_001594075.2 Trachymyrmex cornetzi
AGACTCGTTGTAATTCGTATTCGTAAAATCCGCCAGCTATCGGCTTTCCTTGATAATCTTTCAATAAATACGTTGCAGGATTCGTACGTTGCGATTTAGCAATGTAGAATATTTCAGTGAACCAATTAGATGTATAACCTTTTTCAAAAATTGTCTTGAATTTACTAACACGAACTGGATCACCTATCTTAAACTTCGTTGGAGTGACAATTTTTACATGACTGTATACCGTCGATAAGAGTCGTTTTGCAACGACGGGTG
>NW_017289555.1:0-261 GCF_001594075.2 Trachymyrmex cornetzi
GACCCTTTACCTTGGCATTGATTTTTCGCATGCCTCTAAAATAACCTGCTGTAATTGTTCTGCCATCCTTTCTACTTCTTCCGCAGATTTCGGGCCGGGGACCCCAAGTCTTAGTCCAGATAGATCTTTCAGACTCTCGCAGAACAGCTCCCAGTCGGCCCGTCGAGTGTCGAACCTGCTGTTCGCAGTACCTCGGTCATTTGTCGTCCTCGGTACCCTCAGCCCGATCTCTACGGAACTATGGTCACTAGTTGTCCATTC
>NW_017289556.1:0-261 GCF_001594075.2 Trachymyrmex cornetzi
TATTATACACCTTGCATATGTGTGATTAAAGATTCTCAAATAATTTCATATGAACTATTCTCTAAAAAGTGATGACGCTGAAATAGAAACTATTCTCGTGTACATGGACTAATAGTTTCTGTCGGGCTTATTATACATCTCGCAGGTGTGTGATTAAAGATTCTCAAGTAATTTCATATTACATAAATAATATAATTTAAGTGGTAATATTTTGTGTGTTAACTTTTTATTATAAATTACCCCTCAGTAGTACGTATGCAT
>NW_017289557.1:0-261 GCF_001594075.2 Trachymyrmex cornetzi
GTTTTCGACAATCTGTTTCAGCGGGTCGACAATAGGTTTGAAGTGTCTCTCCAATGCGATGTCTTCCTCCATTTTACCAGTCAAAGCGCGGTACTTTTTGCGAATCGAATCACTCGTTTTCGCAATCACCTTCGCTACCTTCTCATCTTTGCTGTTGTCCATGTCAACGTATCGATGTCAATTGATCGCATCACGGCGTTGCAAAGTCATTAAATCCTTTTCTGTATCGTCCATCGGTAAGCGCACTGTCCTTGTCAATTA
>NW_017289558.1:0-261 GCF_001594075.2 Trachymyrmex cornetzi
AGATTGCTCCTCGACGTATAAAGCATACATCGAACCTTTCGCGCGACGTGCCGGAATCGCGTAAACCGAGACACTCGCAATAATCGGTCCCGTATTATCTGCTAGCTACTTGTCGTAGCATCACATCGTGCAGATTATTATTATCGATTTATCGAGATTTTTTTATAGCGCTCGAGGGAGAAAAAAAGGTCTAGAAACCGTTCTGCAAGAACAATATTTTCTTATACGCACGTTCGATTTATCGAGCACGATATTGGGATC
>NW_017289559.1:0-261 GCF_001594075.2 Trachymyrmex cornetzi
CTGATATGGCAATCATAGCAAAGTCGGAATCATAAGGTCGATCCCCTGTATGAATTAAGTATTATGTGAAATCGTGTACTGTCGAGCGGCAAACAGCACATGCACTCATAGGCCTGGACCGTATGAATGTATGATTGCAATTAGTACAGTTCTCTGCAAGAACAGCTGCGGGATCGTTTGTTCCTAACACGATGAAATGACGTGAGATTACTTGATATGATTCCCTTTGTAACGGGGTCTTACTTTCGTAGCAGCAGTCGC
>NW_017289560.1:0-261 GCF_001594075.2 Trachymyrmex cornetzi
ATATAAGTATCGCATCAAAGAAATGCCCGTGTCTTGTTGGACACCGACATACCGAATTATCTGACTGTTACGAGATAAACACGACTCTCGGCGAAATGCAACATGCATTATTACAGACTCTCGCGGGTGTCGAATATGAGAACCCTGAGAAATGTAGCGTAAGCAAATTCTTCGAAAGATGCGACATTTCGCATCAGCCGTTGACTTTGCCGTGAGTTTTCTCACGAGTGCGTTTTTACCGATAAATTTCGATCATTTGAT
>NW_017289561.1:0-261 GCF_001594075.2 Trachymyrmex cornetzi
AACGAAATGAGAGCCTTAAACAAACAAAGGAGACTCACGAGCGCTTCGGAAGAAGGAACCAAAGATACGTGGAAAAGCGGAATGAAAAAACGCGCAAAAGATGCACACTAGCTACGCCGCGACCGAGTGCGTCACGCGCCAACCAAGAGCGCCCCTAGGAATATTGCGAACCCCGCTAAAAATAAGAACAACCGAAATAACAAAAAGACACACAGTAATTAAGTAAATCGCGATAGAAGAATTAGAACATTCGAGAGAATT
>NW_017289562.1:0-261 GCF_001594075.2 Trachymyrmex cornetzi
AGAAACTATAGTAATCGAATTGGCTATAGATTTGTCGCATCGCACGATGCGTGGAAGGTGGAAGTACCCAACATGCTTCTGCATGCTTCCACCTTCCACTACGCTCGCCACAACATATTCGAATCAAACAAATATATAAAGCCCATCGCACATGAAATACATAACACCGAACATCAACCATGCTTAACTTTGGGAGGACTCCGATTGCACATATCGCATATTGCACACATGTATCGCTGATTGGCCAATTTAAAAATAAAA
>NW_017289563.1:0-261 GCF_001594075.2 Trachymyrmex cornetzi
GTATATTATTAAATTCATGATTTTTTATTATATACATGCTCCATAAATAAATATGTACTCTTATAATGCTAGAATATTCTATATATTGTAGAAAAATTACAATTTTTACTCTGCAGTTATCATCTCTGTTGATAATCAAACTTTGACGATACACTGAAATCATAATTTTAAAGAAAAATCGAGTATTATTGAGTTCTCAATGCATAAATATAGCTGCTAAACTAATAAATCATAAAATTAGTACAATATTATCAGTTTTTA
>NW_017289564.1:0-261 GCF_001594075.2 Trachymyrmex cornetzi
GCCAAGTTTGTCGAATAGTGATCCTACTTTATTTCTCAAGTACTTATAATGTAACTCGACTCTTATACTTTTATCTAAGTGAATACCAAGGTACCTAACTGAGTCTGAACTTGATTTTTGACTCACCTATCCTAACAGTGGCTGATCTACTTTTGAAGTCTACTCTTCTTTTCCTATTCTTTGGCCTCCTGTCCTGATGCGCTCCTCCCTGCCTATCAACTTGGGCCCTTCTTAATTCCTCGGTTCTGAGCGAGATTGCCT
>NW_017289565.1:0-261 GCF_001594075.2 Trachymyrmex cornetzi
TAAATACCCAGCCTCATTAAAACCTATAATATTTATATTTTAATTTGTATTTAATTTTAATATAGTATTAATAAGGTAATTTATAAGGATATATCACTGGATGTATTCCTTCTCATGTTCATGTACGCCAGAACTATTGCTAAATATCTTGTACACAAGATAGATGGTAATTAATAAAAGGGATGCCATATAAAAAAAAAATTCTTTACATTTTTAATGTTCTCCGATTAATACAATTTATATTACACAAAATCCGCGCAG
>NW_017289566.1:0-261 GCF_001594075.2 Trachymyrmex cornetzi
AAAACGCTGAGATTATACTAAGGTTAGGAAAGTTGTTTTGAAAAGTAAATCATCACCCTTATTAAAAAAGGTAATAAATAATGATCGGAGTAACGTAGTAAAGTTGCTCCGTTACAGATTGCATTAAAAAATAACGAGATAAAAATTGTGAGTTATTTTTTTCAGTAACGAATGAATTTTCAACCCGTTATAAGTAACTATTGACTGTTTCAACTCTGGTGTTACATAATCATTGTAAGAAATTCGCAATATCATTAAGTC
>NW_017289567.1:0-261 GCF_001594075.2 Trachymyrmex cornetzi
TAAGAAAATTCAGAATTGTGTATTGTAATAAGCGGGATGAGGTTATGCATTACTGGGGATTGTAGAGCATTACTAGGCATTAGTGAGCATAAAAACTAGACATTACTTGGGCATTACTTGAACATATTAGTAGGCATTGGTGTACACAATTTTGGTTGGCCCTTGTTGCACTCCCTAAAAGAACGATTGGGTCCTTACAAAAAAATACATATCCTTTATTTTGTTTAGAAAACCTATTCAAAGCTCATTAAAATCGAAGGG
>NW_017289568.1:0-261 GCF_001594075.2 Trachymyrmex cornetzi
TAACTTACGTCGCTTTATGATAGTTACGACACATAGATACCTATATAAGAGAGTAAGTAGCACACTGGTGTTTCCTGTATACCGGGTGCCCCACATATTTTAATTGTACTTATTGTTTATAATCTACTACGATTAGTAAAAATAAAAGTGAAAGAGTGAAATTAATGAAAAAAAAATGAAAAGAAGTTGGAAAAAATAAATGTAATATTTATTACAAATAAATATCTGAAGAAATTAACAAAATAATAATTTTATAAGGTT
>NW_017289569.1:0-261 GCF_001594075.2 Trachymyrmex cornetzi
GGCATCAGTAATTATTTATATACGGACTACGCAATTATATTTTATAGAATTTTGAAGATGTACATTAAAGTTATAGTTTCAGTTTCTTTCGGAAAAAAATTGACACACTTATTACAAGACAAGAGTAAGTCATATGTTTTTCAACTTTTGCTTCTATTATTCCTATTTTTTATTTTAATATATCATTTCCAACATTCTTGTACTTATACAATTCAATCTGTTTAATAATAAAAATTGTCGATATCATAGTCAACTTATAAG
>NW_017289570.1:0-261 GCF_001594075.2 Trachymyrmex cornetzi
CAGTCCATCTTACTGCTCCTGCCTCCTCTCTTCCTAAATCTCATTATTTTAGTTTTTTCCCTAATCAATTCCAAACCTTTTCTTTCTATATACTGTTACGTCCAACCCTGATTATTAGCGAGAGAGAGAGACAGGAGGAAGATGGAGAAGATATGGAAGGACGGTTGACTCAATCTCACAGGTATACGCACGGAAGCATACAGCTGTGAGTCGTTAGCACCTTTTTAAGTCCCAGAATGTGGGTCAACGTCCTGAAGGGAC
>NW_017289571.1:0-261 GCF_001594075.2 Trachymyrmex cornetzi
CCCTCCACCCCCTACCATCCCCGTTTTTCGCCGTATTTCACTCTCTTTCGTTATATAATAATTTTAAATTATTTTGTAAATATTTTTTTAAATATTTTTTTTATATATCTGTACTCTAAAAAGTAAATGATCAGGAGATGCGGTAGTGTCTCCAGTCATGTTCAAAAAATTTATGATTAAAGTCCATTTTAGAGGGTGCATACACAGTAAAAAAGAAAATGTTAATTTTAACATTTTTTACATGTCCCAGGAGATCCACTC
>NW_017289572.1:0-261 GCF_001594075.2 Trachymyrmex cornetzi
TCGCGGCCATTGTCCGATTGTAAGAATTTAATCTTCGTATTCTTCTGGTTTTCCATGAGGACCATGTAATCTCTGAGTACGCTTCATCCTTCGTTCGAAGAAATCGTATTTCGCACCATCTCGTACGATCATCGATAAACGTAACGAAATATCTGGCGCCGCCTAGAGATTCTACTCGGAATGGGCCACATATGTCCGTATGGATAATCTCTAATACATCTGATTCTCTTGCGGATTTTCTTGGGAACGGTTTTCTCGGCA
>NW_017289573.1:0-261 GCF_001594075.2 Trachymyrmex cornetzi
TTCGAGATAGAATAACTTCGTCAAAAATCATCCTATCGAGATTTTTAAAGAAGCATTTTAAAGGTTGAAATCTCTACTTTTCAAACCTGTACTTTAATAGTACTGAATTTAATAGTACTTCAAGCTTTAAAATGCTTTGTTAGAAATCTCAATATGATAATTTTTGACGAAGTTAATTCTATCTTGAAGTTTGCCTGCTGCTCATATTTCATAAAGTTACACAAACATAAATGAAGATGCATCAGATCTCAAAATTTTTTA
>NW_017289574.1:0-261 GCF_001594075.2 Trachymyrmex cornetzi
TGACGGAAACGATGATAGATAGTTTCCATGCGCTACTTGAAATAAATTCTGATTACGCACCTCGACCTGTATGGTTGACAATATTTCCCGATCGGATAGTTCCACTCGATAATTCGAAGAAGAAGTATTTGCAAATACTGCACAGTGATTTCGGTCGCGGACATTGGGTTGCTTGTCGATTACGACACAAAAACTGTTATTAAATATGATTCTCATGAAGGTAATCGTAAAGCAAATATACAAAATTTGAATGGAGGAATT
>NW_017289575.1:0-261 GCF_001594075.2 Trachymyrmex cornetzi
ATAGGCCTCGCTTGAAGTAGTTGCACTTTCATAGAAAACATTTTTTTAATACGTTTTGAAATACGTCGTTGTGATAGTTAGATTGAGACCTTCTATATACATATATACATTCGCCTGCATGTGTGTACACAATAATTCTATTAGGCAATTATTACATTATAATCCACATATATCGCTTGTGATCTTTAGCTTCTGTTATCCGCTGATGCATAAAGATGGATCTGTTTTGTCTTCTGTAATCTGCGCTACTTTCGAACTGAT
>NW_017289576.1:0-261 GCF_001594075.2 Trachymyrmex cornetzi
TGCGATTCATCGCTCTGTTGATGGAAATCGTATTGATTCCGTTACAATAGTTACTTCTGATAACAAGTCACAATAATGAAGGTAGATATTAAATTCGAAGTATTTCATAAAATAGTGGTACATCGGAAAATTTCCATTGTCTCTCAGTTTTGGAATAACTGTACATAAAAGTCAAGGAATTACGTGTAAAAATGCAATTGGATTTAGGAACGAGTGTATTCACTGATGGTCAAGTGTATGTAGGTCTGTCACGAGTGAGTA
>NW_017289577.1:0-261 GCF_001594075.2 Trachymyrmex cornetzi
ATTCGCACATCATTTATGTCCCTCTTTCGCTGATTACCGAGAACGTACAACACATCATTTACATCGTCACGGTTTTCCATGTCTCGCTCACAATACTGTTCAAAGTAGTTTTTAATTTGTGCACTGTGGGCATCTGTTGCATGGATATACAGGGTGACCCATTTTAACTTAGACAGCCTAACTCGAAACATCGCGATCAAATAAAAAAATGTTTAAAACAAAAATTGTTGGATATGAAGGGACTGATTGAACTATGACCTT
>NW_017289578.1:0-261 GCF_001594075.2 Trachymyrmex cornetzi
TTCTCGTATCATCAAAAACAACGGAGACATTTTAAATGATCAAGTTACAGGAAACACTCTGCACAGTGTCTGGGGATGTTCGGGAAAACTTTCCAAAGGTGTCCCAAATAATTATCGCTTAAAATTATCTCAAACGCCTTTGGAAAATCTCTCCAGACATCCTCGGACGCTCTAAAAAAACAGGACAAAAAAGAGAGTGGGGATAAGAAGACGGATGGCAACCCTCCGTATCATTGTAACTTAATCCATGAAATGGTTTGG
>NW_017289579.1:0-261 GCF_001594075.2 Trachymyrmex cornetzi
GAACAGGAGATATCAAAAAAACAACCGAGGACTTTTGATGAATCTGATACTGTGAGACACTACCGATTGATTATAACATCATGGACATAATTATGATCATCTATTGACTCTATCAACTTGTTATTGTGACATTTATTATATTTTAATTTGATTTTTTAAATATGCGACTGATGAAGATTTTTGTTAAGTCGAAACTAATTTCGCCCGTAATTTTAATGTAGGTATCGACACATTAGATTTAATTACAATTAATATCCTACA
>NW_017289580.1:0-261 GCF_001594075.2 Trachymyrmex cornetzi
CCTATAGTTTTACGCGCTTGTAGTTGGCACGTATTGTATTATTTGCTATGCTCCGTGCTCGCGCTCGCTTGGTAAACGGCCGGGGTGCTATAATGTAGCGCGCCGGACGTTACAGTTATATTATATATAATTTATTATCATATATATGTATATATATATTTTATGTTATATATAATGTATGCGATAAAATAATATACATATACAGGGTGTCCCAGAACAAACGTCAGTCCTTAAAACAGTGTTTTCCTGGCGTGATTCTAA
>NW_017289581.1:0-261 GCF_001594075.2 Trachymyrmex cornetzi
ATCAAAATATTTATGTAGAATGTTCAGGCATGATGAAGAATGGTGCAAAAAATTTCGATATTCCAGCAATCAGCGTCGTACACAATTATTTTCAGATCTGTAGATAAAATTTTTAGATACTTGATCAACAAAATCTTCTTTTCGTGCGACAGAAGTAATAATGTAGCCAACTTGATAATCAGATTTGCAACGAGAAACATCGCCTATGAAAGCGGTAAATGTTCGCGATACTCAACTGGAATTATTAGAGTGTCGATCGCA
>NW_017289582.1:0-261 GCF_001594075.2 Trachymyrmex cornetzi
CTACGATAACGCTGTTTTGAAATAGTGATCATTTCTGATTCTGAATTATGTATTCGTTTCAATAGATTATATTCTATAATAGCTTTTTCACTAGCAAACACGGTTGAAGGATCAAAATTAAGTAAATGCAGTCCATCGAGAGATATTACTCGAGATAATGCAACATAAGCCTGACCGCTACTAAATATATTCTTACCTAGATCCATAACAGTATTTTGTAAACTCAAACTTGACTTTTATGAATGGTAATACCGTAACTCA
>NW_017289583.1:0-261 GCF_001594075.2 Trachymyrmex cornetzi
TTTCACGATTAATGGACGATAGAAGGTAGAATGTCGCAAATAGCGCTAATAGCGTCTCCCCGAACGCACCAAGTGTGATATCCGCTACGAGCGATTCGTGAACAACTGAAAGACAAAGCACACGTGTAAGATCTCACATCGTTTTAAAATGTTTTGTTTCTTGGAAGTGTGGAAGCGACAATCGAAAGTATCTCGGTAGCTATTATAGAACATAGTATATCATATATTATCATTGAAAGTGTTTTAAAACCATTCTGAACG
>NW_017289584.1:0-261 GCF_001594075.2 Trachymyrmex cornetzi
CGATAAAAGAAGTATGTAAAATTGCATCAACAATAAATGCTAAATTTATACAATTTTATATATTATTTATATACGTAGGAATAGGACCGTAAAGTTGATAGGTATTGATAAAAGATCGGAATAGAGACGAGAGCATCAGTGCAGTAGCCGTGAGATAATTAATTATAGATGCTAAGTAACACATGGCAGGAGATATACCTCAAAATCTTGTTTAAATCCCGATTGATTCCGTAATTTATCTTCTGCCCCTAAATGTATATT
>NW_017289585.1:0-261 GCF_001594075.2 Trachymyrmex cornetzi
GTAGTTTTCGACCTAAAATATTGAATATAACGGTTAGTATAACCGTTGAAACGACAGAAGGCTATCATACGTCTGTTGTTGTTGCTGCTTCAGTTTTTAAAGTTCTGTGGAATAAGTTGTTATTATCATGAGTGATAAAATATATAGAACAAAGAAAGGTACAAAAAAAAAATTTGGTCTTCAAAAAGAAGTAAGATCTCAAATAGACGACCGCCTAATCGACACGCTATGGAAGGAGAATCTGAGAGCGTCTGTACAGCA
>NW_017289586.1:0-261 GCF_001594075.2 Trachymyrmex cornetzi
CGATTAAACGTTACGCAAGTTCATAAGAACGCACGAAACTCGCACGTGACTTGCTTTAGAGAATGATGTACGGAGACAAATCGGAAGGTTACGTTACGCATTGTTACACGAATTCACTTCGAAGGTTCCTTAAGATTGACATTTTTCTAAAAAAGGACAGTATAATATGAGTAATCGACAACTACAGCTAACATATTTTTTTTTCTTATATTTAGTTTTAAAGTTTAAATCGCAGACAGATTTCAACTTGCTTATCTCCAA
>NW_017289587.1:0-261 GCF_001594075.2 Trachymyrmex cornetzi
CGGTTTGTTTTATAATATCTGTCTTTCCTTTGCTCTGAATTCAAGTTAATTATGACCGTTTGAACGTCGTATATAACTTATTGTGTGTGCGGTACATATTCACGTGTATTCTAATTGACGTTGCGCTTTATAATTCGTACGAAGTAGCACTGAGCATGTAGCGATGCTTCCGCATATACTTTTCTCGTAAGCGTCACGTATGGAAAACATTATTAAATATTAAATTTATAAAAATTATAAATGCGTGACAAACAAAGAACA
>NW_017289588.1:0-261 GCF_001594075.2 Trachymyrmex cornetzi
GAAGACCGCAGCTACTACCACATTATAGTAATTTTAAATATAAAATTTTCTCCGTGTATATATGTTAGATATATATTAAATATATCGATATATGTTTGATATTTGACGAAAGCGAGAAAGAGAATTGTAGTGTAATCTAGTACAGAAATAAAAAAACAGATTTTAAGGGGTAGAATGAGTTTAGAATAATTATTGCCTGGTTTTAGCAGCTCATAATAGATCACACCTTTCTGATCCCACCAAACACAGAGCATTGTCTTC
>NW_017289589.1:0-261 GCF_001594075.2 Trachymyrmex cornetzi
TATTATATATAAAATTTGTGTCCGTCGAATACATGATTGCCAGATGCTAATGTAGATTATTGGGAGAACCAAAAAAAATAAACAAAAAAACAAAAGCCATTGGCTACGTTTACACCGAGAGACCTATACGCGGCCTGACCTATAATGCGACTCAAAATAGGTCTAGGCACCAACCATTTACAACCGAGAGACCTATATGAGGCCTGGCCTATTAAGCGACCCAAGATAGGTCACCGTAAGCGACCTGAAGTATTTTGCGGT
>NW_017289590.1:0-261 GCF_001594075.2 Trachymyrmex cornetzi
TTTGTATCTGTAGCGTCAAAGTCACTCATGTAGAAACCATGCAAAATAGTTTTACAAAAAAAATGTTATTTTATTGTACAAATAAAATGATTTTGCTATTGTGTAAATAAATAAACAATTTATTTTTATACCACATGGAAAATGGAAAATAAAATTTCTAGTTTTCTTTATTTAGACATATACATAAAGACACATACGCATAAACATACACATGCATACAGGCGTGCGCGCACACGCGCACACGCACAAACATGTATGTAT
>NW_017289591.1:0-261 GCF_001594075.2 Trachymyrmex cornetzi
CGCTTATTTCTCGATATGGCTGCTGCCTTGAATTTCTATCATATTTCCCGTAATTTCCAAATTGTCTCGGCGTATCTTTGCGGTACGCTCCTCTCGCGTCCTTGAAGTTTATCGCTCTTCGTTCGTTGGTCCCGTATCTGATTCTGGGCTCCAATGTACCTCTCAGTTCCGGTCTCGCCGGTATCATCTTCGTTTTGCTTCCATAATCGGCGTCCTTGCGCCTCCCATCATAAGTATTCCTTCTCGCTTGACTTTTCTCTA
>NW_017289592.1:0-261 GCF_001594075.2 Trachymyrmex cornetzi
TTAACATAAAAAGGAGCTTGCTATGTACAGACTACTTTAGAGTTTCAAGTTATAAAACTGATTATTATATATAATTAATATTGATTATTAAAACAAAAAAAAATAAATTGTTACTTTCAAAGTAACAAAAACGGTAACACGTTACTTTTTAAAATTAGTAACAAAAAATGATAACGCATTTTTTAATAAGTAATATTTCCAATCCTGGCAGACACACAGAAAGAACAACGAGAAGATACGTTCGAAAGAAATTGCTATATT
>NW_017289593.1:0-261 GCF_001594075.2 Trachymyrmex cornetzi
ACTTTTGCGTACTTTGAGTACCGAGAACACGCGACGAAGTTGTGCCGTTGCTCGCGAGTACGGCTACAATATATATATATTATATACAAAATTTGTTGTGTGCATGTGTACGTGCGTACGTATATATGTGCATATGTACGTATACATGTATTCATTTCATTTAAAAATTATTATATTCTCAGCATTTTTATATTAGATCTTTCATTTTAAAATATTAGAAAAAAAGTGTTTCAAAAATATTGTTTGTTATCAATTTTTGTT
>NW_017289594.1:0-261 GCF_001594075.2 Trachymyrmex cornetzi
TCTAAAAATAAACATATTGTTTAAAAATATCATATTTCCATTTCAATTATGAAGTAACCCTGAAAATTTCTCATATTTTCCTCACAAAACACGTATCTTATTGTTATCTGTAGAATATGTTATGTGTAGAATATGTTAGCAAATTAAAAAAAATAAAATGATGTTTCAAAGGTGCACGGTTTGACGTAGAATAGATTATAAGTATATACTAGATAATAAAATCATTTTAAGGAGAAAACATGTAAAATATTAACTTATTTT
>NW_017289595.1:0-261 GCF_001594075.2 Trachymyrmex cornetzi
GGGAAAATCAAATGCGAATGCAGACGCTCTAAGTAGATACGTAGGCGACATATGTCACATCAATACAGACGCAGTGACGACACACACTAAAGGCGAAGAAGATAACAAGTCCGACAAGGAAGACAAGATGAAACGTACATGCAGCGAGGACAAAAAGAAACAAATCCTGTATGAATATCATGACGCGCCCTTAGGAGCACATCAAGGGGTTGATCGAACCCTTAAACGCATACAGTTAAAATACACGTGGCCAGGAATAAC
>NW_017289596.1:0-261 GCF_001594075.2 Trachymyrmex cornetzi
TATACAATATATATTTAACATAATAATATAATAAAAAACTTTTTCCGGAAAAAAAGTGTAATAAGCAGGAATCGAACCTGGGTCGACAGATTGGTAGTCCAGGGCTGACCGCCTGAGCTATGTCACCTTCTCGACAATGGGTTTAACGCGAGCGGTATATATTTAACCGTGAAAACTTTAAACCGGACTTTCTCGAAAACAGCTGAGAGTTGCGTCATATCCCTTTGCCAAAGTACTCTACTACTAGAGTGCTTTAACATA
>NW_017289597.1:0-261 GCF_001594075.2 Trachymyrmex cornetzi
CAGCTTGATGAGGCACAAATAATAGTAGAATTAATTTTCAGAAAAATTAATTTTTCATGGTTAAAATAAAGATCAAGGCCTTTAAAAAATGTTTGCATTTCGGAGAAGTTTTAATGTAATATGTAATATGGAAAATTTCTTATATACAAAAGATGTATGACTTCAAAGGAAACTTAATATAGTGTATATTAATATAGAATATTTTGTTAGAAATGAAAGTTTTTTGGATATCTCAAAGTCATTTTTTTTTAAACAAAATTG
>NW_017289598.1:0-261 GCF_001594075.2 Trachymyrmex cornetzi
CAATACACGGTATTGAATGCCTCTAACACTTGACCGCTCTGGCATTAGGCAAATAGGGTTTGGGGTCAAAAAATACTGTAGAAATGACGAGCTGGGGTCCCTAATTTGACAAATGGTTTACATAATCGGTCCTTTTCAGGGCCGAAATGATGCGTAAAGTCCGACCAGCAACCTCCTTGCGGTACGTATCGGGTAAAGCTAATCTTAACAAAATTACCTTTTTAAAAAAAGGTAAAAAAAAGGCGCCAAGTGTTCATGTAC
>NW_017289599.1:0-261 GCF_001594075.2 Trachymyrmex cornetzi
GCGTTACTTGTACCGTCGTTATTTTTCTCATTACTTTTTTTTTAACAATCGTTACTTTTTTCTGTCTGTAACGCTATTTTTTAATTTTTATTGGATGAGTTGGATTGAATCATATTTCGATTGCTGACGCTGAAAGATGTTCCGCTTTTGTGTCTTTAGAAGTGTACTTCTATCTACCAAAATTGTATCGTTGTTATGACAAATGAGTGAAATACTCAAAAATTTTTTTAATGCTTGTTTAAATATACAAATATATATTTA
>NW_017289600.1:0-261 GCF_001594075.2 Trachymyrmex cornetzi
AACCTAGTTTGCATCAATCTGATAATTAATACGCATGAAAAATAATTTTTTTACATAGTTAACCACAAATAAATTTTTTTGATGTTTCAGCACCACGATGGAAAAGGGGCGGCAGAAATCGGCGTAGTCGTGGCCGTGGTCGTGGTCGAGGTCGAGGAGGAGGCAACTCCATAATATTAACCATATAAACTCCATAAGTTATATAACTATGTAAAAACGTAAGTGCAATATAAATTTCTATCTTTTATTAATTATTTTTTA
>NW_017289601.1:0-261 GCF_001594075.2 Trachymyrmex cornetzi
CAGAACGTAGAAATCGGCCAAATCAAATAGCGAAATAACGCTTAAATGAGAAGTGAGAAGTTTTTGAGAGCATTAAAGGATGAGGCGAAGGGAATAAAGATGATGTAGACGGGCGAATGCAACTCGTCACACTTGACGGCCACGTGTGACGAATATGAAGATTCAACATGAATACTAAGAATCTCAATAGACGTGGAACGAGGAATTGGAACGGAATTAAGAAAAATATGGAAGGATTGAATACGAGATAATAATGTTGAG
>NW_017289602.1:0-261 GCF_001594075.2 Trachymyrmex cornetzi
ATTTTTTTAATTGATAAATCATCAAACTCTTAAATTTTTTAAGAAAAAAAATGTTTTACACTGGACAAATATTTACTTTCTTAAAAGCTGTAAACTACAAGAGAATATTAAAGAAAAGCCTTATTGAGTATGTATCATATTTTTATGGTTAAAAATTTCAATGGTCAAGATATTGTTATCAATATTACTGTAATCTATGATTTCTACTTTTCATCAAATCCTTTTATTTTTTTCTATGTACAATCAATAAAAAGCATGAAA
>NW_017289603.1:0-262 GCF_001594075.2 Trachymyrmex cornetzi
TGCTGAATTAATTCAATCTCAATAGTTAATTGATAAAATATTAATATGCGAGTATATATATATGTGTCTTCGTCTGAGACACTTCGTATATTACGAAATAATTACAATTACTTAATAAATGGCTAGTTACGCCTTAGTTTGGTTTAAAATAATTCCTGGAAGTTAACTTAACATCGTTAGTTGCAAAATATCTCGCATGTTAAAATTTTGTCCTTTGTGATACTTTAATGCGACTTAACGCTATACAATCTATTTGGAACAA
>NW_017289604.1:0-262 GCF_001594075.2 Trachymyrmex cornetzi
TCATAAGAGAAATACGAAAAATTAGGAAAATGCTATAGTATACGTAACGTATACTGTATTTTCCTAAACTTTCGTACGATGAGTTAATTAGAGAAATGATGTCTATTAATTCACCACTGTGTAATGAACGATTTTGCAGTCGTATTGATTACTATTAAATAAAAATATTTTTTCATGACAATATTAAACGTTAATAGGCTATGATAACACAATACAATTAAATCATTAAATTTAATTGAAGAGATTGAACACTATATAAAGT
>NW_017289605.1:0-262 GCF_001594075.2 Trachymyrmex cornetzi
AAGAAGAAGAAAAAAGAACGGGCCTATAATGTAACGTACACTATAAATTTCGAGTACTGACAGTGAATTTCGGAACGTAGCCAAAATGAAAATGTGATATTGAATTTTTGTTCCTTTACAATACAATGTAATGGCTGTTTCTGTAATGGCTGTGATAGTGTTACAGATGTAAATGATTATAACTATTAAAATTTCTAATTAGTTTAAGTTTTATTGTGAAATAAATAAAATACAATTAAAATTAATAAATCTGTATTTGTAA
>NW_017289606.1:0-262 GCF_001594075.2 Trachymyrmex cornetzi
TCAATGATATCAAGATTTATTTTTAAAAATAAAAAATTAATTGGAATTCTCAATACACGATCGTAACACAACACGCGTGTCAAAATTTTTCGTACATATCATAAATATTATATTCGACGAATTCTTAATGCGTTCATTAACGGCATACACGTATGCTGTATCAAAAGAAGAAAAGAACAATCGGTTTTCCATTAGGCTCTTAATTTAAACAGATCTCAAATGGAATAAAATACAGCCGTCTTAAATATGGATAAATATAAAT
>NW_017289607.1:0-262 GCF_001594075.2 Trachymyrmex cornetzi
ATTCCGCCTGGAGCGCGCGGCCAGGTAGTGAATCGGCTGCGCTCAACTGTAGCAGAGCACTACTCTAATAGGTTGCTCAGCAAGCCTGACCAAGATAAGGTCTTCGAGGTGTCATCGAGGAGTCGGGTGAGCAATCATTTTATCCGTGGCGGCAGTTTCACTCGCTTCGCCGATTGGCGCTTTATTCATAAGGCCCGTCTAGACGTACTCCCTCTCAATGGCGCACGACGTTGGGAGACAAACGATAAGCGCTGTCGGCGAT
>NW_017289608.1:0-262 GCF_001594075.2 Trachymyrmex cornetzi
CAAAGTTTGATTATCAATAAAGATGATAATTGCAGAGAAAAAATTGTGATTTGTTTGCAATATTTAGGATATTACAGCTTTACAAGTATGTATATTTATTTATGGGACATTTATGTAACAAAAAAATTATGAATTTAATAATGCATGAGCCAAATATTTATATTAATAATAGCATATTTATATCAATTGTCGGTAACGTCAGCGTTCTTGAATTATCTCCGGGCCCTTGGGGCCCTTTTTAAACCGCCGAAAATTTGCCCTG
>NW_017289609.1:0-262 GCF_001594075.2 Trachymyrmex cornetzi
ACCTTACATTTACTTTACATTTCCTTTACATTTACACTTCCCTTACATTTACCTTACATTTACTTTACATTTACGTTACATTTACCATACATTTCCCTTACACTTACCATGAATTTACATTACATTTACCTTACATTGACGTTACATTTCCTTTACATTTATCTTACATTTACGTTATATTTACCTTACATTTACCGTACATTTACGTTACATTTACCTTACATTTACGTTATATTTACCTTACATTTCCCTTACATTTCCT
>NW_017289610.1:0-262 GCF_001594075.2 Trachymyrmex cornetzi
GTGTGTGGCAGTTGAATTTTCTCGCGATCTTGTCGATGAACGTTCGCGATCGTTGTCGAGCTCTGGGTAATTATTTTTTAGAATATCATACCCACCTTTTAATTATACAATGTGATGTCAAAAGCCAAGAAGTAAAAAGAGGTTTTTACCAACGTGGTTTTTTTTACATAAACTTTATTCAATTATTAATCTTTATTCAATTATTCGCACTTATTATCGTAGTACATTTCGCACTTTGCTTTTGGCATCTCTGGCACTTGTT
>NW_017289611.1:0-262 GCF_001594075.2 Trachymyrmex cornetzi
AAGGGAGTGCGAGACCGCTGTCGACAAGGACGATCGCGAGAGTTACCGAGGGATCAACGAGAGCAGGCCGAGAAGACAAAGGAAGCAACGTGGGTGAGACGAGCGTCGTAGTTGTGAAACTGCCGACCGGGGTATGTTGCCGGGTGGATCGCACGTAAGCCAGCTCGCACCGTAACGATAGAATCGGCGCCATGGCTGTCGTGTAGAACCGCGGAGCCGCGAGCCACGTGCCATCCTCCCGAGCTTGGGAATTATTAGCTGT
>NW_017289612.1:0-262 GCF_001594075.2 Trachymyrmex cornetzi
GTACTTATTTATTGGAATTTATACATTGGTAAAAGTTTAGTTGCATTAATAGTAACTCTGGTTGAAAAATCAGAACTGTTTTTTTTTTTTGATTGAATTTATTATAATTTTGGTTGAAAGAATCAGGATTCTGGTTCATCCAATCAGAAATTTTTCTTAGTGTATCATTTAAAGAAAATATTTTATCAGTATTTATTCTTTTTTTTTCATTTCTGTTTTCGACAATGACAACATAATAAATTTATCGAGAAGCAGTAATGAT
>NW_017289613.1:0-262 GCF_001594075.2 Trachymyrmex cornetzi
GGACATTTACGAGACGATGAAACGCGATATCGCTAGATTCGACACGAGCGATTATCCGGCAGACAACGCGTACGGTATGTCTCTTGCGAATAAAAACGTACCCGGTCTGATGAAGGATGAGAACAACGGTATGATAATGACAGAATTCGTCGGACTTAGAGCGAAGATGTACGCATTGAAGATGGACGGTAAAAAGGATACAAAAAAGGCGAAAGGCGTAAAGAATAACGTCGTAGCGCGAATGATAACGTTTGATGATTAC
>NW_017289614.1:0-262 GCF_001594075.2 Trachymyrmex cornetzi
TGCAGTATTGAGTTTTATCACAGTGAAAATTTCGAGTATGTAACATAGCTCGTTCTTCCTTCTCTTTGCGTCTAAACAAGATCTTAATGTTATTAATAAGTGTTATCACAGGAATATTTGTAAAAAGATACATATATTACTACATTATGTGTATAGGCATAGGAACTGTTTGAAGATAATAAGTTGTTCAATGATAATACACTTGATTTTTATATTAGAATGTGATATATCCACAATCTCAATCTCACAGTTTAAAATCTAA
>NW_017289615.1:0-262 GCF_001594075.2 Trachymyrmex cornetzi
AATTGTTTTCAAAACATTTGGTAATTCAAGAAACCCTTTCAATACTGAACGAAGAGGAATAAAATGTCCATTAACAAGAGTTGGTACAATCGCAATTTCTCTTCCAGAATTCTTTTCATCTAAAGTAGTTCCTATTACATATGTTTCGGGCTTAATAAATGATCTACAAGATTCAAACCGTTTCATACGTGAATAGTGACTTTCAAATTCATCAAACATATTTTGGCATGAATCGAACATCCTTATTATTTCATTTATTTCA
>NW_017289616.1:0-262 GCF_001594075.2 Trachymyrmex cornetzi
TTTTAGATAATTTCTAAATTTCTGAAATTCCCAAATTTACGTATCTGAAATATTAAATTAAATAAAGATCCTGATTATTTTATCGTAATTCAACTTATTCTATCTTTTCAATTTTACTTCTGAAAATAGAATCAATTAAACTAAAATGAGATTAAAACAATTTTCTTTAAAAAATCGCTCTTTTTACAGTAATTAATCGTTCAATTAAACGCCCTCACATTCAATTAACCATCCCTCGAAGAAAAGAAATAAAAAATAAATC
>NW_017289617.1:0-262 GCF_001594075.2 Trachymyrmex cornetzi
TTGGTTATTCAATTGAACAGGACATATAAAGAATGAAAGTAAATCTTATATTATATTGAGCCGCTTATTTTGAAAATGGCCTAAGTTCATTCAATTTTTTGTTGTTGACTGTAGTAGCGTATACAACTTGAAGTTAGCTGTCATAAACATTTTTTTTTTTTAAATTGACTTAGGTCACTTTTAAAATAAACGATTATTATACTTAATAATTCAAATAGAATTCCAAGATAAAACAGATTAGTCGATGTATTTACGTTTATAA
>NW_017289618.1:0-262 GCF_001594075.2 Trachymyrmex cornetzi
GCTTTTATCAGTGTGTCGATTGGATAATAAACATTAGGCCTTTTTCATCAGCTCTGATTACAATTTTGAAACAAAAATTGATTGTGAATATTGGCCTTAGATTGAATAAGTTTTATATTTACTATCATCAAATATTAATCGTATTCGTTGAAACATTAATTTCTACTTCTCTTCGCGTTTTTATATTTATTATTACCACGGTTGGGTAGTGCTAAGTTAAAAAGATAAAAGTTAAGTTAAAAAGTTAAAAAGTTAATTAATT
>NW_017289619.1:0-262 GCF_001594075.2 Trachymyrmex cornetzi
CGTTTGCAGGAATTCGTTGAGAATTCAGAAACGGTCAGTAGAGTGTTTATAAAGCGGAAATTGCAACGCTGCAGCGTTTGGAAGGCATTCTCTGGAAATAAGCAGTTTCATGAATGTTCGTTTAACGTTTACATGAGCGTTTGCAGGAACTTATTGAGAATTTAGAAACGGCCAATAGAGTGTTCGTAAAAGCAGCGTTTGGAAGGCATTCTCTGAAAATAAGAAGTTTCATGAATGTTTGTTTGACATGAAACGATATATA
>NW_017289620.1:0-262 GCF_001594075.2 Trachymyrmex cornetzi
GAAATTTTATGGGAGGATCATAAAGTTGAAATTACAAAAGGATTGACCATAGCGAGTTTAGCTAGAATTAAGTTTATGAAATATTATTTAAAGGAAAATTCAATACCTTTAATTGATAACAACAACTTATTTCAATTTATTTGAGGTGGTTATTTTGGAGGAATTACTGAAGTTTACAAACCTCAAGCACAAAATTTTACTTACCTAGATGTTAATTCGTTGTATCCTTTTGCTGCTTTAAATTCAATGCCTGGAACAGACT
>NW_017289621.1:0-262 GCF_001594075.2 Trachymyrmex cornetzi
TGACAGAAATAGAAACGAAAACTGAGGATTCTGTAATAGCATGCAACGGCGACAATCTAATAACATTTAACGATCATAATAACAATAAAATACCCTCTAAAACTCTAACTATTTACAAGCAAAAACCAAATCATACTAACGCTTTATCTAATCTACCTTTTTTTTTTTGGTGACGGAGGGGAAATGCCTAACGCATACTCCGGGCCTCGGGGGAGAGCCCAGGGTTATGTGGGGCTTGCACCCACTAAAACCCCTCCGGGTG
>NW_017289622.1:0-262 GCF_001594075.2 Trachymyrmex cornetzi
TCGGGCCCGGGAGGCTCCAGCGAAGGGCCAGCTGCGGGGTTGCCGACGGGCCCCGCAGTGGAACTGGTTACCGTCCGGATGGAGGTAGAAGAGGGAGGAGAAACAAGAGAAGGGGGCAACGCACCATCCACCTCTGTGGAGGCAGAGGGGAAGGTGGGAACGACGCTCAAGACAAAAAGGAAGGAGCTGCGGTTGCAACTGGAACAGACGAACGTGGTCTCAATCACCGCGGGTACTCCAATGGTAGGACTGGCGGGGAGGA
>NW_017289623.1:0-262 GCF_001594075.2 Trachymyrmex cornetzi
CGAGTGGATCGAATCATTAGAAATAATATTCGAAAGTCGCGTGACTGAATAAAGCAACTAAAGTAGTATGCTAAATATAGTCGCTATATCTGGTGTGTGATAAAAGGTCTGTTCGCGATGTTTTCAATTTTCACACCCTCAATATCTTCACTTTTTTTCTCTTCATCATTCGGTTACATATTTAAAAATAAATAAAATGTTCTAACGTCGCTGTAGTTATAAAATTTTGGAATTTCAAGCATCGCAATCAGTCCTAATATTC
>NW_017289624.1:0-262 GCF_001594075.2 Trachymyrmex cornetzi
TCTTGACAAATGTTATTCAGGACATGATCCTAAACATTCAAAGATTTTAGCTGTTGATATCGGCTATTAGTTACTGGAATAAAAAGTTGGATATCCTATTTAAAAAAATAGATGTGACCTTGATTTGACCTTGGAGGCGCCATCTAAAACTGATAAGATTAGTAAATAGATCTTTTTAAACCCTACAACTTTTGTCTGAGTACTTTTATGATTAGATCTTATCTTGAGAAAATAAAAAGGGTGTATGGGTGATCTGAAACAA
>NW_017289625.1:0-262 GCF_001594075.2 Trachymyrmex cornetzi
GTTGTCCCGGAACATGCCATTCCGTGAATGTCCTGGAAAAATATATTGTCCCAGAACCTGCCATTCCGTGAATGTCCTGGAAAATACGTTGTCTTGGAACCTTTTTTTTTTTTTGGTAACGGAGGGGAAATGCTTAACGCATACCCCGGGCCTCGGGGGAGTGCCCGGGGTTATGTGGGGCTTGCACCCATTAAAACCCCTCCTGGTGTCCTGCGCTGGCCGCTGTTAGGGACCCCCGGGAACGCGTGCAGCATGCATCCGG
>NW_017289626.1:0-262 GCF_001594075.2 Trachymyrmex cornetzi
TCACTCTGATAAAACACTCACCTCTGGGAAAATCCAAAAAAATCCATACTGATAAAAAGTTTGCCAAAAATAAGTTCAATATTGTAAAACGCAACTATTATCACATCACAATGGTGAAGTCGGTGATAAAAATAATATTAAATAATCACATAATACATGTAACACGTCCGAATATAAAATAATACAAGATGACATATCCACTCGACGTGCGAAACTGTAATGCGAGATAACTTGGCCATGCAAAGTCAGACTCTGTTTATGA
>NW_017289627.1:0-262 GCF_001594075.2 Trachymyrmex cornetzi
ATACACTGAAAAAAAAATTTAGTAAATTCAAAAAAAATAAATTTGGTTTGAAAAAATGACTGTTTTGTATATTTGCAAGACAATTATTTTTTTATATTAAAAAATTTCGTGTTTGCTAATAAAAAAATATTGGTTTATAAAGAAAAAATATTTTTTCAAATGAAGTTAATTTTATTTATGAAACCAAAAATATGTACTTCAATTGAATAAATAATATTTTAAAATAAAAAATGCATTATGAGATAAGAAAAGGTTTTTTTTT
>NW_017289628.1:0-262 GCF_001594075.2 Trachymyrmex cornetzi
TTTATAGGTTTGTTACAATGAGAGCCGACACTTAATAATGTGTAACAATTTATTCAAAAGAAATAAACTTTAAACGTTTCGACCTGGATTTAAGTCCTCTTCAGTACAATTGTTCAACATAGATAATTCTTGTTCATTAAAATGTAAGTTTCACTACTGTAATGTAGAGTGAAAAAAGCAATAATTATAATATAATATTAAAATAGTTTGATAAGAATATAATGTCTTAAATGCTATATAATTAATGTACAACTTCTATTGG
>NW_017289629.1:0-262 GCF_001594075.2 Trachymyrmex cornetzi
ATTAAAATTTATTAAAATCTATTTATTAAAATCGTTATCTGGAATGTGTGTTCATGTCTCTTTATCCCTTATACAGGGTATTCTTTTTTTGCCAATCATTTTTGTGTAGATAGAGCGGACGAAACTGAATAGAAGTCCTCCACCATTTTGCAATTTTCGCAATAGTTAACAAGATATTAATTACTAAAAATTCCAAATTTTGGTCTTGAATAATTTTTTACTCAAATACTATCAACTTTACAGAAAAACTGCGAGACAAAAA
>NW_017289630.1:0-262 GCF_001594075.2 Trachymyrmex cornetzi
AAGTACAAAGGTAGTACAAAAGTGTTCACATCAGCGATAGCGATAAAATGCTCACTTCCATGAGAATGCGATTGAAAACTGATTGTTTTAGTATTAACCTTTTATTACTGGCGTGGGATGTTTACACGAAAAAAACGGTTTTATTGAAGTATCTAAAAATTTAACTAGATTTAAAAATAATTTTGTTGGACTAATGCTAATATAACAATTATTATATAGAACTGGTTGCTGGAATATCAAAACTTTATTATAGCGACAATGT
>NW_017289631.1:0-262 GCF_001594075.2 Trachymyrmex cornetzi
TCTTGGATCGCGACCCTAAGAAGGGAAAGTTTGACGACAGGTCAAAGAAGGGCTTCTTTCTCGGTTACTCGGAGACATCCAAGGCTTATCGAGTGTGGATATCCGACGAACGACGAGTCGACATTTCACGTGACGTCAAATTTTCGAATATCTCGGTAAATACAATCGCGGACGGGTTCGAGGATTTTTACGGCGGTGCAGAGGAACCTACTAACGAAAATGAATTAAGCGTCGAAATCAAAATAAACCCCGACCTAGATGC
>NW_017289632.1:0-262 GCF_001594075.2 Trachymyrmex cornetzi
AAAAACAGAAAAACAAAAACAGGCTTCAATTCTTCTGACGAAATAAAACAATTAGATGAATTGCTGAAAATGTCCACCTTGCGCCATGATACATTCATCGAGCTTTCTTCTCAAAGATTGAACTATACGCTCAAAGATATCAGGTGTGTTACGTATTGCTTCGCATGAAGCAACTATTCGATTCCTCAAATCATTCTCCTTCTTAATTGGGGTGGGCATATCTGCCATTTCAAAATTTGTAAACTTAGGCATGATGAAATTG
>NW_017289633.1:0-262 GCF_001594075.2 Trachymyrmex cornetzi
GAGTCTGGCCACGAGATGGCAAATTTTTGATTAGCCCGTACACAGAAAAGAAAAGACTATTCTCAAATCAACCATAGTATACTCATATATAAGCGAAAATATTGTAAGCTTGCTCTACAAATTTTAGTCTTGAATTTGTATTGATATAAGATTTTTAATTGAGCGAGTCTTAAATTAAGTGCAAAGTAATACTTGCATCCAAACAAATTTAATCAAATCAAGATTGATATCTTTGAAGCAAGATTATAATATTTTTGCTTAT
>NW_017289634.1:0-262 GCF_001594075.2 Trachymyrmex cornetzi
TAATGGTATGTGAGATCTGCGAACGCGTGCGAAAGAACGTTAAGTGATCCCAGACTAAAACTTTTGTAGGATAATCGTACTGGTGAGAAGGATAATCCCCCGACGAGATTCTGCCTGATATTTTTCCTTTTCACCAAAACGAGGGTACCAATCGCGATAGGTAAAGAAGAAGAAGAAAGAGAAGATAACGAAAAAGAAGAACAAGAGAAAGCAGCATTATGGCGCATGCGGCGATTCCACCACGATAACTTTAACGTCCATG
>NW_017289635.1:0-262 GCF_001594075.2 Trachymyrmex cornetzi
TTTTCAATTTTATTAAAATAATATATACTAAACAAATTTTTTTATACTCATTTTAAAATCAAGGAAATATGTAAGCAATAAACTTATTATTCGTTATTGTTCCACAACGTTACTTTTATTCTAATTCAAAATATTGTTCGTAAGAGATTTGATTAATGTGAACACCAATTCGCGCTGGCTTAGCATGCAATAATAATCATGTTCTACCCACGAGTTAGATACTCGGGACCGATGTTATATTCGAAAGCATCATTAATATGTC
>NW_017289636.1:0-262 GCF_001594075.2 Trachymyrmex cornetzi
GCCGACTCGATGCCGGTAGGTGGGGGTAAAAGTGGTGGGGCTGGATTCCGTGTTGCCGGGGAGGCAAATGTGCATCACTGCTTCGCCGCTGCGCGAGAGCGAGCGAGATAGCGAGAGACAGTGCCCGTCCTTCTCGCTCTACAAGCGAGTATTAGAGTGAAAAGGACGGCCGCTTTCTCTCTCTCGTTGTCTCGCTTCTTCTAGTATCGTAGTCGCTTGTTATAAGCGACCGAAAACCGAAAATGTACTTTCTCGGCCGCTC
>NW_017289637.1:0-262 GCF_001594075.2 Trachymyrmex cornetzi
ATTATACTTATTTTCTTATGTATATCATGGAAAAAATATTTATTATGAGAGTAAAATTTATAATTCTGAGTTAAAGGAATTTATAGTTTTAGTAATACATTTTTTTCCTTTGTTAATGTTATTATTAAATTTAAGAGTATTTATTGTATAAGTATGAGAGATAGTAAAAATAATATATAGATATGGTTATTTATAAAGTATTGGGGAATAAGATAAATTTAAGTAGTTTAAATATAGAATAATAATTTGTGGAATTATAGGT
>NW_017289638.1:0-262 GCF_001594075.2 Trachymyrmex cornetzi
CCCAAAGTTGCTTTTGGATATTATTCTTGGATAGTTTATACATCGTTTAAGGGAAAAAAAAAAGGCGAAAAAAATTCTTTTTTCACGGTAGTATAACCCCTTAAGTAACTACTGTAACTTAATTTTCAGTTTAATCATTCATTACATTTAATTTCGTTCATAACTACAAGCTTCATTTACGTGTAAAGGAAGCTCGTGCTTACATTTCTAATAGTGTACTATATAATAATTATAATCTTTCATATAAGAGGTACATAAGTAA
>NW_017289639.1:0-262 GCF_001594075.2 Trachymyrmex cornetzi
CACACACAAAATGATACAAGCTGCATAAGCATAACATAAGACCGTTGGACCAATCAACATCTTATGCAAATCAATATAGCGTCTTTTTGCCGGATGATCATTAAGGGCTTCACACATGAAATGCAGAGCATAAGCATAACATAAGACCGCTAAACCAATGAGCATCTTATATGTAAATCAATATGGCGACATTATGGTATTAGATGCTCATTGGTCCAGCAGTCTTATGTTATGCTTATGCTCTGTTATGCATTTCATGTGT
>NW_017289640.1:0-262 GCF_001594075.2 Trachymyrmex cornetzi
AGTCGCACCACCACCCAGCACAAAAACAGTCAGCAATCAACTCACTAGTACATAGAGCTTTCATCTCTGACAAAGAACCTCTACAAACAGAAGTCAACCACCTCAAACTGGTCTTACAGAAAAACAGACACTACAAAAAAGACATAACCAAAATAATCAATAAACATGCAAACAAGACAAAGGTCTTTGACACACAACTAGACGAAAGGATCCTAACCATCCTCCCATATGTCAAAGGAACAACAGATCGAATTGACAGGAT
>NW_017289641.1:0-262 GCF_001594075.2 Trachymyrmex cornetzi
CAATATCACGGACGCTACTCGCGTTACCTCCGATAGTCCGTACGCTGCCGGTGAAAACACCACCTCCAAAATCGCGAGGACCGCTACGCCGCCACCGCGGACAAAACCGCTTCCATCTCCGCCCCACGTGGTGCCCACTCGGAAGCCTACAAGACCGATCATAATTACTTCGAAACCACGCGTAACTAGTAATAACCCATGTACAGTAAATATTAAAATCTTAGAATCGTAAATATTTCTTTTCTTATTAAAAACCTTTTCA
>NW_017289642.1:0-262 GCF_001594075.2 Trachymyrmex cornetzi
GGAATGATGCTAGGATCCGAATTTGGCGACGTAGACGAGAGCGTTTTGAAGCGATCATCCAACGATGGTTCATTGATATTCCACCCCATACCAAAACAGATCCTCCACTGAACGCTCGGTTATGGTATGGGGTTGAATATCAATGAACCATCGAACAGATCTAGTGATTCTCCAACCCCCAGAATTCACAGCAGTACGGTACATAAACGAAGTTTTGCGTCCTTGCGTGATTCCAATGCGTCGACGAATAGGCCGTGATTTC
>NW_017289643.1:0-262 GCF_001594075.2 Trachymyrmex cornetzi
GGAAAGGATGGGGCTTTATCGCCAAAAGTGGAAGTAAGTTGATCGATGCACTCCTGTCTTGATGATCCACGTCGAGAATCGTAATAAATCATTGCACGAACATTTTCACGAGTTAATTTCATTTTTTCGCTGAGACACAATTTATAAATTTAATTTATATTAATATAAATCGCGCTCAAATAACAAAACGTTCTGAAGAAAGTGTCACGTCCGGGGCGCGCGAGTGCGGATGCCCCTCGGACGCGGCGTGGGGTCGTTCGAC
>NW_017289644.1:0-262 GCF_001594075.2 Trachymyrmex cornetzi
TTTCACCATATGGCTTGCCGTAAACCCATAACATTTTATTCGATTCTCTCACCACGGCAGTGCCATCAAACCCATTCTATTCCACGGCTAACAATAAGTAATGTCAAAGAAACGAAAAAACTAACACGTATCTCTCTCTATGTAGTAACATTATTTTTAAATTTCTTTTTGTATCTCTTCTAAAATAATATAATTGATTATTTTTTTATAGATTTTAAATTACTAACACGAGAAAGAACAATAAAAGACAGTTATCGATATA
>NW_017289645.1:0-262 GCF_001594075.2 Trachymyrmex cornetzi
TGCAATCTACTATGGAATGAATTAAAAATATCTAAGATCTCATCTATCGCATCCGATGGTACACAGCCGTAGCAATATCATCAACGTATCTGACATAAAATGGTAAAATAAATTTTAGAGTCTCCAATGCTCTACTCTCCAAATCTTGCAATACTAAATCTGCCAACACCGAAGATAAAGGAGACCCCATAGGCAGCCTATAAGTTTGTTTATAAAAAACCCCATCAAAAACAAAGTAAGTTGAATCAAAAATTAATTGAAG
>NW_017289646.1:0-262 GCF_001594075.2 Trachymyrmex cornetzi
ACAATTTTCGTAAAAAAACACACAAAAACGTATTTGTAGTAGAACATTAAAATAGCGTACTGTGTATATAAAAAAGATATCTCATTATCGAATATATACTTACGAATGCATAAATTTAAGTGATTTGGTAAATCACATAAATCCACTAATTGAGGTTGCACCTTTTTAATTGTTTGTTTTAAATCAAAGATTCCCAAACTGTTTATAACAGTACCTGGAAGAACAACAAGTTCATATGGAAGAGTCCCTTGATTGAATTCTG
>NW_017289647.1:0-262 GCF_001594075.2 Trachymyrmex cornetzi
GATATTTAAATTTTTTAATTGGAAATTAAATGTAATAAAATAATTATACTATATAAATTAGGACAGATTTTAAAATAATTTAAAATTTTGAGTTTAAAAGTAGTTAATAAAAATATACTATATATTAATAAAAGAAGAATAAGAGGGTAAATTAAGTAGGTAAGTAGAATGAGATAAAATAATAATTTAAAATCTTCATCAGTAAATAGAAATAAATAAGAATAGTCAGATTACATCTACAAAATGTCAATATCAGGTTGCT
>NW_017289648.1:0-262 GCF_001594075.2 Trachymyrmex cornetzi
TTATTAACAAATTTTATTTTATTTCATATTGCAGTATCATATTACTTACTCTCTAAATCTGAACCAGTAGATAATCACTGATATCAGCCAACTGATAATCAGTGAATGAAATATGAGCTATCTTAGTTAATTTTTATTATGTAATCTAACTAACTTTGTTTTAGTGCATAAATTTAATAAATATAGTATTGAAATTAACAAATTAACAAATATCAGTATTCTAGTTATATAATGCTCAAACATTCTTCCTTTTTTAATTGAA
>NW_017289649.1:0-262 GCF_001594075.2 Trachymyrmex cornetzi
CTAAAACTTGCGGTTTTTTTAATGTTCCATGTTCGCATAGAGTTTCAATGGAGTACATTTAAGGACAAAAATACAAAGGGAAATTTTTTATCTTTTATCGCACGACCTGATCATCCAGCCAGTAAGTTTCTTCGGGGTAGTTCAATATCTTTAAACAATGATATAGATGATGACAAGTTGTACGAAAAGTTGCACGAATTTAGAAAGCGCCATTATAGCGCGCACAGAATGATGCTAGCTATACAGGTAACTATAATACGTT
>NW_017289650.1:0-262 GCF_001594075.2 Trachymyrmex cornetzi
GTTTTATATCACTTTTACGCAAAGATTTTACAACAAAATTGTCATCGTCATTTACATATTTTTGACTTTTTTGTTTGTAAAAAAAAATTAAATTAACATAACTGACTGAAGAGGGCCAATAGTCAGCCAAGGCAGGTCTCTTGGTGCTTAACAATATTTTTGTATGAATTTTTACAATTTCTAGTTCAAACAAATTACGCGTTGATTATCGGTCTGTCTTGAGGGACAATCCTATAAGATTGAAACTAAAATACGTTATATA
>NW_017289651.1:0-262 GCF_001594075.2 Trachymyrmex cornetzi
GTATTTTTAATGATGGACTATCAAGATTAATGGAAATTATGCAGATGTTACAAATAACTGTGGATCATAACTGTCATGCTAGGCCTGTTATTTTTGACTGAACTTTTGCACCAGTTCATCTTTCTTCCTTTTCTCTCCAAGAGGAAAGAAGAGGAAGAAAGATAAACTGATGCAAAAGTTCAGCCAAAAAGAACAGGCCTAATTTCCAGGGAATGGAAAGTTACTTTTTAAAAGTAACAAGTTACAGTTACTCGTTACCGAG
>NW_017289652.1:0-262 GCF_001594075.2 Trachymyrmex cornetzi
TCATGCATCATTCTCCATATATTTTCTAGACGAAAATAGTTTGATTCCTAGAAAAAAAGGTATATCAACTTTTTCAATATCTCTTTTCTTTTTCAACATTTTAATAATATATACTAACGAGTTGATAAAGTTCTTGGAAGTAATTTGTTGCACAGAAATAAGTATATAACCTCATGAAGTTATGTACTTATTCCTATACAATTATACATGTAAACATGTATCAAGGCAATTCTCTCCAAGCAAGAAGAGCTTTTGGAAAATT
>NW_017289653.1:0-262 GCF_001594075.2 Trachymyrmex cornetzi
TTAACTCAGCAGATGTTCAACAGTTTTTGGTCTCATTGGACCAAAGAATATCTACAACGGCATCTAGCTATATACAAATGGAATAAAAGAACTCCATCCTTATCAGAAGGAACTCTCGTGTTTCTCATTGACGAACGATACCCACCATCCAAATGGCCTTTGGGTCGAATCATCGCATTACACCCAGGAAACGATGGACATGTACGAGTTGTCACTGTCCGTACTCAAACCTCTATCCTAAAACGACCAATCGTCAAACTCT
>NW_017289654.1:0-262 GCF_001594075.2 Trachymyrmex cornetzi
TGAAATGTAGTTAGTTGTTTTTTATACACCATATGTCTTTTAGGGTTCCCCATAAAAAATAATTCAGTGGTGTCAAATCTGGTGTACGAGCTGGCCATGTTACAGGACCTCCGCGCGTCCAATCCAGCGATTTGGAAATTTTTCATTGAGTTTATTTCTCGCAACCAATAAAAAATGAGCCGGGCATCCATCGTTCTGGTACCACATTATTCGTCGTGTGATTAAAGGCAAAGAAGACTTGCTCATTTTTTATTGGTACCCA
>NW_017289655.1:0-262 GCF_001594075.2 Trachymyrmex cornetzi
GTGTTATGCGTTATACAAGAATCTGTGCTCCCCGCTTTAAGCGGGGCTAGATGCTCATTGGTCCAGCAGTATTATGTTATGCTTATGCTCCGTTATGCATTTCATGTGTGAGAGCCCTAATGGGCCTTCTACAACAAGCCGTAAGTCAGAAGTTCTAAGCGATCTTAAATGGGGTGACCCCGATTAACCACGTCTCGAATGGACATCACCAATTACAGCGACCGGTGCTTAGGAGCTTTGTAGTCTCAAGCGCTGTGAGTGG
>NW_017289656.1:0-262 GCF_001594075.2 Trachymyrmex cornetzi
CAGTAATGTAACAAAAAATTTTAATTTAACACATAAAAATAATTACACATACGTTTCAACACCAATCGAGTCATTCTCAATGTACAGTAACTAAATTATTGTCGGAAATCTATATAGTTAACAGGATTCTTCATATCCTGTGTTATAATATTACCAGTTAATAAATTAAACCTCGTTGAAGATTCTCGACAGTAAAACAGTAATAATCTTATTAGAAAAGAATTCGAGAATGTATGAATAAAAACGCAAAAAGATGGAGATT
>NW_017289657.1:0-262 GCF_001594075.2 Trachymyrmex cornetzi
TGCTTTTTATTTCAGGTGAGCCGCTGCGTTCCGGTTCTGGTTCTTCGTTTTTATTGGCTCCGTCTGACGACGTCGAAGAATGGTCCAGATCGGTTTGTTTCTTAGCTGGTGCTACATCCTGCTGGTGTTCCCGAGAGGTAAGTATTTCATTTTTCTCCCGGTTTATGGAGTCTTGTAACCTGATTATGAGTTTATTAATTCTGTCTGCCGTTATTCGATTTTTTGGCAAATCAGATCCGTTGAGCATCGCTATTGGCTGAGG
>NW_017289658.1:0-262 GCF_001594075.2 Trachymyrmex cornetzi
CCTCTTCACTCTGATTATTTATTATCATCGATATTCTCGAAACTTCCTAACTCAGGAATATTCGTGCAATTTTATCAACGTTAATACACAAGTTTACTTAAACACACAAAACAGCTTTGTATGATAAATAAAGTTTCACTAATGAATAAAGGAGATTCCATTAGAGAAATATAATTACATTATTTCTGTATTGTCTGCTGTGAAAAAAGTATTGATACAACTAAGAAGTCAGTCTGATAAAATATCATTTGATTAAATTTGA
>NW_017289659.1:0-262 GCF_001594075.2 Trachymyrmex cornetzi
CCTATAATTTTTAACCTTGCCATCGACTCAGTTGTCCGCATGGCGGCTGAGTCAAACGATGGCCTTAGCCTGCACGAGCGCTCGTGGTCCGCGCTGGCTTATGCGGACGACATTGCACTCCTGGTCCAGACGCCCGAGGGGATGAAGAGGATGTTAGCCTCTGTGGAGGCGGAGGCAGCGTCGGTGGGGTTGCGGTTCGACCCTGCAAAGTGTGCCACCTTGCACATCGGTGCGGGGAATGGCGGCAGGGTCCTACCGACGT
>NW_017289660.1:0-262 GCF_001594075.2 Trachymyrmex cornetzi
TAATATTATATAATTAATTATGTCATATTATATTTTATATTTTGAATTATATTATTTTTTAAACTATTAATATGTTGAGAATTATATTAAATTATATTAAAAACTATTTTATGACAATTTAATAATAATAATAATTTGCATTATTGTTGTGTAAAGAACATGTCATAAAGACCATGTTATAAAATACGTTTTTATGTAGTAGATTATTACGTTTATTCGTTCTATTCATGAAAGGATATTAACAATTAGACAATGTAATTTC
>NW_017289661.1:0-262 GCF_001594075.2 Trachymyrmex cornetzi
ATTTATATTTATATATATAAAAGTATAATAATTAAAAATTAGAAACTAAGAATAGGCATTTGAATAGTAATCCACTTAAAGTACTTTTTGGATCAAATTATGAATAACCGCTGTAAGTGAATAAAATTCATTTATTTTTACAAAGAAATGAAGATAATTTTGACTATTGTTTTAGAAATATCATTATTATAAATTTTCTATAACTGTTAATAACTATTTCAACAGAAAAGAATTGTAAATACTTAATTAGTTTTTATTCGAG
>NW_017289662.1:0-262 GCF_001594075.2 Trachymyrmex cornetzi
ATAGGCTGTCTAAATCATGTGATTAAAGCGCTATTTTAATTCATTACTGCGTATAATTAGAGTCCTAGGACTCTACGTATAGAATCTAATAATGTATGTACGTATAATGTATATATTATTAAGTACGTACTATAAGTACGTACTATACTTTCTTCTTTTTCTAACAATTTAACTTTCCTTATGTAATGCTTCAGCTGTTATCAGCTTATAAAGATGCCTTTTCATGCCGACGCGCTCATTTTCAAAATAAGTCACGTGATAA
>NW_017289663.1:0-262 GCF_001594075.2 Trachymyrmex cornetzi
CGAGCATGAATTCTACATTGTGGAGAAAATGACGTATGAAATAATACTTGGCATAGATTTTTTTACGAAGACTTGAGTATCGGTTAAATGCGGAACGAAGCTTGAGAATATCTTCGATGTTCAGGAAGAGCATGATAAATGCATAGCACTCATCACGATGGAGCAAGCAGAAGCCCAATTGGATGAGATGTTGGAAAGTAAAGCAAGGATGTTCGACGGAAGCACTGGATGCGTCGAGCATTATGCGCACCGAATAGAGATA
>NW_017289664.1:0-262 GCF_001594075.2 Trachymyrmex cornetzi
TTTCTCTAATATTAATTCTTTAATATTTATTTTTTATTCCAAATATTTCCTCCATTGTGCGCAAAATCTAATGTATCATGTTGTGCATAACAATCATAGGTATATTGTTGAGTAGAAAATTATAATATTAATGCAATGTTACTGTTACTTTGTATTTAACTACCGTAATTTTGTGATACTTATTTCTTCTTCTTTTCTCTTACTTCTACAACCTTATTTTGTGGAAGGACTTTTTACTTATAAAATCATTTTAATTATAAAA
>NW_017289665.1:0-262 GCF_001594075.2 Trachymyrmex cornetzi
TAAAATATATTTTAAAGCAGAAAATTTCTTACATAAATAGAAAGATTTATTACACAAATTAGATCTTTAAGCCTAAATATCTTAGAAACTATAAGAGACCGCCGATTAACGTATAAGAAAAGTTGATCAGTACTTTCACATTTATAACATATGTCAAGGTCAAAGTGATCGAAGAGGTGTCCTCTGATGCAAAGATTTACCAATTTACAAACGTTAGGATGAAGCTGTTAATAGACTATCGTACAGAGCATTGTTAAGTAAA
>NW_017289666.1:0-262 GCF_001594075.2 Trachymyrmex cornetzi
GTGTGCGCATCGTGTCGTCACGAAGTTTTTCGATTTTAATTAAAGCTAGGAAACAATAGTCGTATCTTGAACGAGAAATTATTCCGATGTGTATTTTTATCATATTACTTTTAATTATTTCAACATGTATATAATATTCTTAAATCTTTAACATAGACAGAATAGTATGTTAAATGCTATTGGAACTTATTAAAAAAATATGGTAAGTTTAATATAAAATGTAATTATACAAGTATGTATTTTAAATTTAAATAATAAAACA
>NW_017289667.1:0-262 GCF_001594075.2 Trachymyrmex cornetzi
CGATCCTGAACAATTGAAAGTCAAAATTCTCGACGAAAACGTAGTTAGGAGACAACGGAATCGAGATGGCGACCGCGCCATGTTTGTTCGAAAAGGAAAGCCAATCAAAAAGAGAACCGTCGATAACGCGATCGATAAAGCAGAATCCAGCTCAGGCAACACATTCAAATACAGATGTCACAGATGTCGCAAGGTCGGTCATAAGGCTATAGATTGTCGCGACCGACCCGAATCGATTGCGAAAACTAAAGAACACAGGGAA
>NW_017289668.1:0-262 GCF_001594075.2 Trachymyrmex cornetzi
AAAGTTCTTCTGCAAGTCTACTTCCGCGCACGGATCCTCTCGAATTATCCCACTTCTGAAAAAAACTGTGAGAGGATCGTCAGGATAGCAAGCAATGACAATGTAGACTTGACAAAACGGATATATATTCGGTATCAAAATACAACGTTCTCCTCGCTAATATGGCGCGACGTCAAGCACCGTTCGCAACGCCTCTTCTCCCCACTCGGTCGACTCAACGTTAAGTAAGTGCGTTCAGAAAACGGAGAACGACAACTCGCGA
>NW_017289669.1:0-262 GCF_001594075.2 Trachymyrmex cornetzi
TGTCTGCAATGAATCGTCCAGGAATCTCATAAGTTCATAATATTGAAATTTCGACTTATTCTCGGTATTAGCAGCAGTAACTGCGGATCCACTAGGTATGTATGCCTGAATCTTCTTACGGGCTTTTATATAATTATCTCGCAGATATTTCCACCGAGTCTTAGCTTCTTGTGGACTGAGAGATCCTTGATATAATTTGATTTGAAAGTTCTCTTATTATATATATAAAAAAAAGTTAAAAAAATATATATAAAGTTCTCTT
>NW_017289670.1:0-262 GCF_001594075.2 Trachymyrmex cornetzi
TTTTTATTCTGAAATTTTAAATAATAACGACTAAGGCCGGGTTCACACCTTGACGGAAAAGCAGAAAGCGGAAAAGTGGAAGCCAAACGGAACTTGCGGTAGTAGTAAGCGATACATTTCGCTTGTCTGCTTCTGTCTTTCCACGAGTTCTGATTGGCTTCCGCTTTTCCGCTTTCTGGTTTTCCGTCAAGGTGTGAACCCGGCCTAATTTTTTGCTCGTAGCCCTTTTTCTTTATTGAGTTTTTAAATTTATTGAGCCATA
>NW_017289671.1:0-262 GCF_001594075.2 Trachymyrmex cornetzi
TCACAAGGTAGAGTTGCATTCTATACTTCAAACAGCTTCAGATTTTCAGTGCAGTTTTCATGACTATATTTGACGATTAATAATGATCTGTGTTATATGTAAAACTTTTCTACACGAAAAAGAATGTTTTGCTAAAGCATCTAAAAATTCAAATAAATACAGATCTGAAAATAATTTTATTTGGCTATCAAAACAATTCTGTAAGACACTCAAGTTGGTTGTTAGCAGAATATCAAAATCTTTTGCAGTATTACTCATCTTT
>NW_017289672.1:0-262 GCF_001594075.2 Trachymyrmex cornetzi
TGTGGGACCAGGACAAAACGCTGCGGCCGACCACAAAGCTTCGAGTCAGGCCTCCTTAGTGGATATTTCCACACCGTTATATCAGTAGAAAGTTTATGATTGATCACAATAACGAGATAGAACCGTATTGCAACAATTTAATTAAACCTATCGTAATAATAAATAATTGACGTTATTAAGAAATAATTTGATACTGTAACAGTGAACATAGACCGTGCAAACGTTCAAAGAAATAAAGTATTTATTTTTATTTAAGGGATCA
>NW_017289673.1:0-262 GCF_001594075.2 Trachymyrmex cornetzi
TATCCGATTAAACGTAGAATTAAAATTCTTTGAAAGAATACTTGTTTTAGCATTTTGGAAGCGTTTGGAAGTTCGCGAAAAATCTTTCGCTTTCAGCTATACTTGCAATTAGAAAATTCTTGGCCCGTCACGTAACATTTGAAGAAAAATCCGCTTCGTGTCGATGAAATATTCCTGAGATGAAAACACGCGCGTATAGCTAGCTCGACATGTTATATTCGGGATATAATATTCCGGAATTTACAGACGATAATGAATATTT
>NW_017289674.1:0-263 GCF_001594075.2 Trachymyrmex cornetzi
AAGGTCGTCATCGAATAAGTGTCGGCTAATGTACGTCGGGCCGACGTCGCACCATGTTCGAATGACTGTCGGTTTGCCTTGAATTCGCTAACGTCGGCCCAACGTTCAACATCGGGTGAGAGTCGGCAAACCTTACCTGGGACGTTTTGACATCATCGTTGTTTGCTTCTAATGTATAAACCATATTCTAGATATATTAAGCAACTTTACGTTATTTCATTGGGACTCTTACTACATATAGAATTTGTTATTCCTACATTTAA
>NW_017289675.1:0-263 GCF_001594075.2 Trachymyrmex cornetzi
TAAAAATATGATATTAATATTTCACAAATAAAACACAAGAAAGGGCCAAATAACAGTCATCGCGGATTATATAGCGATCAATAATTTTCTTAGTGATTTTTGTATATATCTGTTTGTACTTCTTCAAATTACGCGCCATTACTTTTGAACTTTAAACGCAATTCTTAATTTGTATTAGGAGAGCAAATATTACGATATCTCAAATTGATGAACAATTTAACAATACTGCTTCTCAGTATAGCATTTATTATTCCCCCCCCCCC
>NW_017289676.1:0-263 GCF_001594075.2 Trachymyrmex cornetzi
TATATATATGTATATATATATAATATATATATATATTATATTATATAGAATGATTTATATAGAGAATGAAATGAACATATGTCGATTTAATTATTTGTTGGTATTATTTATTTTATCAATAATTTTGATAGTTATTAGGCCTAATATTATTAGGATTTTAGTGGGGTGGGATGGATTAGGGATAATATCTTATTGTTTAGTTCAGGGCTCGGCACGAAATGCACATTTCGGCCGATTTTCGAGTCGGCTCCGCCTCCCGCTAT
>NW_017289677.1:0-263 GCF_001594075.2 Trachymyrmex cornetzi
GGTTGAGGTATTGTCTTTTTCCCTCACATTAATCTTTTAACTCTTTTTCTTTTTCTTTTATCACCTTCTTAACTTAAATACTTTTATTAATGATATACTTATAGTTTTTCTTATAACACACAAAATAATTGTTACTTTCTCTTTTGAACTTTTAAAACTTTAAATAAATCCTTTTATCTTACAGCCTTCTATCAGATGAGACCTTTTACAAAATATAATAATCATAATAAACTTTTAATAAAATATCATGTGATAAAAAATAT
>NW_017289678.1:0-263 GCF_001594075.2 Trachymyrmex cornetzi
CTCTCTCAAATAATGCCCTGCCTGATTACATCCATAACAGCGGACATTGTCATCGGCAGTTAGCTTTGGTTTATTCGGGTCGACCTTTGCCATGGATGTCGGTTTTGTCGTTATCTGTTTGAATTTTGCGCCCTTAGCGCCGATGTATTCACGTTGACTCGTGGTTGCCTCAGCATCTTCCAGTTTAATTAGCCGGAAGGCTTTACATAACTCACGTACCGACGGAAATCTTTGCATCCGCGCCTGATTTTTTAATGTAGCAG
>NW_017289679.1:0-263 GCF_001594075.2 Trachymyrmex cornetzi
TCTACTTTCATCCTGATTTTTATTATAAAAACTCGCAAAATACACAACTCGCATAAAACGTACGTGAAATACACGTGGAAGTGTAATACTTATTGTTAACTGATTGTCAACATTTTGCATTATGAAGAAAAAATGATCAGAAAAAAATGTTTTCAGAAAGAAAATTTAAATTTAAAAGTAAAATTTTCTTGAGTTTCGAAAAAATTCCATGAAATTCTTTAAAATGCAGAATCTTTTGAAAAAAATCTAGATTTTCCGGATTT
>NW_017289680.1:0-263 GCF_001594075.2 Trachymyrmex cornetzi
TTTTGCCCAACCACACTGAGAAATTTCGAAAACAAAACATGAAATAGAATTAAAAGAAATTTTTAATTTTAACCGTTCTCCAAATAGGATATTAATTAAACAGTGTACATGTGTTGATTCGAGGAAAAAGAATGTAATAAAAATTTAGAAAATTGAAAACGGAATTTTCAAACTTTGATGATTAACAGAGAGAGAGAGAGAGAGAGAGAGAGAGTTTAAATTTAGAAACTTAATTTAGAATTTAGAAATAATAAAATCTTAAT
>NW_017289681.1:0-263 GCF_001594075.2 Trachymyrmex cornetzi
AAATGGATATCAGATGCATCAATACCAGAGAATTGAGTCGCGGGCCCCTAAAGGTCAGGGTCATCAAGGTAAACTCACCAACATACTTCTGGGTCCAGCTCGGGCACGCCCGTGAAGACCTCGAAGAACTCTCAGAAGAACTTACGCACCGAATGGCACGCAGGGGACGATTCTTGCGTCAAAACCCTGATCGCGTATTACCTGACGAATTAGTAGCTGTCCGTGAAGGAAAAACATGGCAAAGAGGAGTAGTAGTCCGTCTC
>NW_017289682.1:0-263 GCF_001594075.2 Trachymyrmex cornetzi
AATGAGTTAAATATAAACAGTACCAATTATCAAAAATAAGCTAATTTCATGTAAAATTTGGACATTATAACCAGAAAAGGTGGTTTTAAAAAATCATTGAAATTATTACAATTCAAAAGAATGACTTTTAAAAAAATTATCGTAACTCGAAAAGTATGGTATTTTGCGAGTTGTGAGACGAAAATGGCAAAAATGATATTTGATCGCGATAAAAATACATTCTTTTTACCGATATTATTTGATTAGTCAATAATTTTCTATCA
>NW_017289683.1:0-263 GCF_001594075.2 Trachymyrmex cornetzi
GAATGTGCCGTGAACCGACTTTACTTTATTATTCGTTACTTGTTCTTTACTTGCTGAGGTACAGACAATTTCATAGCGTGGCCCTCTCTACCTCGGCAGGATGATCCACCGTTGCGTCCTCCCAGTGGTGCGGACGTGCTCGTCGTGGCTGAATATCACCCGATGGTGTGCGAAGGAGGCTGCCCGTCGTTTCCGGAGAATGTGCCCTTGGATTGGGAATTGGAATGCTTCTCGTACCTGATGTCCCTTGCCTCCAAGACGCT
>NW_017289684.1:0-263 GCF_001594075.2 Trachymyrmex cornetzi
CTCTTTCGGTAATTGTTAAGTTTAGCTTCCTTACCTCTAATATTGATAAAATTAAGATCATTCAACGCATTTTTGCACAAAATAAACGAATATGGCAAAAAAAGTGTCACTCTGACCCACGGATCGAAACATTAATCGTTAAAGTTGACGATAGGTTAGGAAATCTATTACATCAATAGCAGAAAGAGACATGAGAACACGTAAGTAAAGCAAAGAATTTGTATTTTTAAAGCAGAGAATTTGTTCATAAAACAGAATTTGTA
>NW_017289685.1:0-263 GCF_001594075.2 Trachymyrmex cornetzi
TTACGACAACCTTATTTTTCAAAGATGCCTTTTCCACGATGCCAGAAATCGCTTTGAGATCCGAACGGAGAAAGAATTTATTATTTATTAAAAAACGTTATAAAGAATTTATTAATTACATTCATCAATAGTCGAATTGTTCGAATGCAATATATTAATTCCTTCTCCATCTGAAATCTCGATTTTTAAGATCGTGGACACAAGAAGGCTTAAACTAACTTATTTTGTACTAATTGTTACTTCGAGATGTCTTACAACCGTGA
>NW_017289686.1:0-263 GCF_001594075.2 Trachymyrmex cornetzi
CTATAATATATTATATTATTTGTATACTTAACGTCTCTCTCGCTCTTATGCATCTTCTTCTCAAATGCAGCTTCTCACACGCAAAGTTATTCATATAACGTATGATTTATAGCATTGGTAAATGAAGTATTTTTTTAAAATATACTCTAATTTTTCTAAATATACTCTAATAGAACATAGTTTCTTATTCTATTTAAGAGCGCGGTGTAACGCGAATAAGGAAGGAACGAAGGAAGGAATGAAGGAAACAAATAATTCTGACA
>NW_017289687.1:0-263 GCF_001594075.2 Trachymyrmex cornetzi
TTTAGCTATGTACTCCGGTGTGGCCGCGATGTGGCCGGGCTGAGGTGTGGCCGCTAAGGGTTAACACGTGCAAAAGTGCACCCCTTACAATAAAAGATTTTAAACGTATTCGGTGATGACATCAATGTAATCTAATACAGCAAAAAAATGCAACTTTTGTAAATATATAACTGCTTTGTAAACGTAATATAAGAAATTTGTTCAAGGATATTCAACATGTTACAACATGTTTTGCGGTGACATCGTCAATGTAATTTGATACA
>NW_017289688.1:0-263 GCF_001594075.2 Trachymyrmex cornetzi
ATTCTTACCTCCCCAGAGACTGACTTTAAGCTGCGTATAATCCAAATTCTCAATGTACTCGCCGATCACCTTGTTAAGAAGCTCCGCAACAATAGATTCGAAGACCATTTTGTTGCCGGTTTTCTTCTCGTTTATTCTCAATCAAATTCTGTAATTCCTCTGTGTGACACTATCATACGGCTTTTAAAATAAAGACAGAAAATTATGTTTAATAAGTTATACTTATTACTACAGTGTAACTTAAGAAAAAAATACTTTTATGT
>NW_017289689.1:0-263 GCF_001594075.2 Trachymyrmex cornetzi
CGAAAAAGTATTTCTTGTTCTTTTTCCCGGTAAGTTGCGTGCTTACTAGGCGGGACAAATTTTTTATTCACGCAAAGTGATCTACACCATCGTTGCGTTGATCTTGCAGATACAAGAGATTCATGTGCTTTTCCTTCTTGTCGCTGGTGAGCCGTAGAGAAAAGATTTGTTTATTCTCGATGCCGTACACGTTGATTGATACCGCGTTTAAATGTTCGAATTTTGGAATGTCTTTTAAAGTCATCGGAAACTCAATGTTTGTG
>NW_017289690.1:0-263 GCF_001594075.2 Trachymyrmex cornetzi
GAGGGGGTCTAAAACAACCAGGGGGGTCATGTGGCGACTTAATCGCCACAATCGACCCGCCGGACGCAAATACAATAGCGTCACTCCTGAGGTGCCCGGCCGCTGGCCGGACGCGCGCGTGACGCGCGCCAGCACTGACGCCCGGCGCTAACGACCGCCGCCGCGTGAGGGCCGCGCGGTCGAGCGCCCGCCCGTACTCGAGATCGATCCAGCATCCGTATTAATAAGACCCCCCGCAGAGCGATCGATATCTTCTGACAAGA
>NW_017289691.1:0-263 GCF_001594075.2 Trachymyrmex cornetzi
CGCACACGCGCGCGTGTAACCGCGTTCTATGAGTAGCAGGTGTCTGCAACCATATGACGCTGCCGCTAAATATTGGACACGGATGTATGTCTATATATGGTATTCCTGAAACAGACTTTAGATGCAGACTTTTTATTTACCTCAGGAACAAAAAGAAATTGCAGAAAGAAACCATTTTTGACTATATTTTTAAGATGAAGAAAAGAAATTCACGTTGAGGTTAATCATTTATGAATTACACTCTTATACAAAACCTCACAGAT
>NW_017289692.1:0-263 GCF_001594075.2 Trachymyrmex cornetzi
GTGTTTACAGATCATCGAATTTATTTAAAGCTCTGATCTTTACTATGTTAATTAATCATTTAATAGAATTATATATTCTGTAGCTGTTTGGATTTAAAAATAAAAAAATCGTGCATTGAAAAGGTCTCCTTTCTTCCCGCTTTATACTTAATGATTCCCATCGGAATGCATTTCTAGCAGCAATGGTTGTGCCGCTTCCAATGAACGAGCGCGGGTGGCGGAAATTGATTCTCATTGTCGAATAAAGAAGAAGCGTCGCCTTA
>NW_017289693.1:0-263 GCF_001594075.2 Trachymyrmex cornetzi
TAGAGTCAATTTTAGAATTCGGTAAACAAAGAACGATATCGTCTACGTATCTATAATAAAATGTTATATGATATTGAATATTGCTCAACACCCAATTCTCTAAATCGATCATAACTAAGTTAGCAACGATCGGAGAAAGCGGTGAACCCATAGGCGTTCCAAAAGTCTATTTGTAAAATTGATCGTCAAAAGTGAAAAAAGTTGAATCCAATACTAAGCGAACAGCTTTGATAAATTCATTTTTCGGTAAATTACAATTCTTG
>NW_017289694.1:0-263 GCF_001594075.2 Trachymyrmex cornetzi
TTCTGCACTTTTATAATTACCTGTAATAATATTCAAAATAGCAATTATTAAATAAAAATGACTGCAGTACATATAAATAAATGTACAGGATTATTTATTTACTTGCAGATCCTTTAATGATAATAGGCCAACTTGGCCAATTTGATAATGGAGGTAATAAATTTTTTATACGTGAACGTAAAAATTTACATGTACATTCATCATACGGTGGATTGGGATACGGAGTTTTGCAAGTTTCCTCCTCGTCATTATAATAAATCCAT
>NW_017289695.1:0-263 GCF_001594075.2 Trachymyrmex cornetzi
ATGAAGGGGGACCTACGTCGCCAGATTAAGGTGGGGGTGAATGTAGCCAAAATCGCGGTCCAACGGCTAGTATCGGAGATCTCGAGAGGCACAGGCCCAACGGACGAAATCAGGGCCAATAACCAGGCGTTAGAAAAAGAGGTGATTAAACTCCGCCGGGAAGTCGACACCCTCAGACGAGAGAGGCAAACCATGAGGGATCAAATAAATACGTTGCAGAACACTGTCCAAAATCTAGAAGATAGAGAAAGGGGGCGAGGCCG
>NW_017289696.1:0-263 GCF_001594075.2 Trachymyrmex cornetzi
CTCGAAAGGAAGCGCGTTTATCGCTCGATTCAACAGACTGCCACCCGACGCTGACATTCGCTATAGTCCTTTATCTTCGGTGCCGGGCCGTCGATGTTCGTTCGTTGCCATGGTTGATTGTAATACTCGCCGCAGCAACGATATGTTCGAACTTCCGAATCAGTCTTCACGTGTCACGGAAGCTTGTTCCACACGTAGTTGATGTAGTCACCGTACACTCGTAACAGTACGATCTTTGGTATATACTGCAATTGCTCGGCGCT
>NW_017289697.1:0-263 GCF_001594075.2 Trachymyrmex cornetzi
ATCGATAGTCGGTAATAAGCGCTATACTTCACGAGGGCGAAGAAATGAATCGTGGTCACTACACGTGTATGTTGGGAACAGGCAAAAAATCGAAATGGTATTACTCTAATGATTCTTTAAATATATTACACGTAAAGATTATAAATAAAAATGTATTCTGTTGCAATCGAAATAAATTTAATTTATTTAGTATATTTACTATCTAGTTAATTTTGATGTACGTATCATTTATTAAATATAATTGAAACTGTCTTCTCTATTTA
>NW_017289698.1:0-263 GCF_001594075.2 Trachymyrmex cornetzi
GTGCCATCTGTTTGCGTCCTCAGTAACTTGTTTTTGATATATAATTCACGAGACAGCTCGCAGTCAGGGTTCGGTTCGGTGTACGTATGTACATCGAGTTAAATTTCTCGAGCAGAGAATACTTTTCGCGTTTTACATTTCTAGTCGTTTCGTGAAGTGTTTTAATTTATTTGATAGGTAAATATGTGTTTATTGGTGGTTTTTTTAAGTTGCTTTTAAATATCCAAAGATACTTTGTGTTTCCATTGTATTGTATAGCATAC
>NW_017289699.1:0-263 GCF_001594075.2 Trachymyrmex cornetzi
CGGAAGTTGGTAGCCGACGTTGGCCCGCTGTTGGCCCAGGTTTAAAATCGTACATGGGTTGTTGCATGATTGTCAGCAATAATAGGTGATAATGGCGAGCCCATCGGAGTACCAATGGTCTGTTTATATATTTGATCATCGAAAGCAAAGTAAGTAAAATCCAAAATCAAGTGTCAAAATTAAGTCTTTAGAAATTCATTTTTCGGTATCTTGCAATTATTTTCAATGTAAATGCAACTACTAGAAAGTGCATCCATATCTAA
>NW_017289700.1:0-263 GCF_001594075.2 Trachymyrmex cornetzi
ATATGGGCAAACAAATCCTTGGTTGATTCAACTAAATGGATTTCTCAGTGTAAATGGCGAAAGGAAACACCTCTCCATATTGAGTGATTCTATAAGAAATACCAGCGTCACGAGCTGGTATTTCGCATTCAAACAACGATATTTTATAGAAATTATTGTGAAAATTGTAAAATGATGCAGGACTTTTCGACTTATAATTAAGTTTAGTCCGTTATACCTCCACATGAACACTTTGTTAATAATAATTATGAGACACACCGTAT
>NW_017289701.1:0-263 GCF_001594075.2 Trachymyrmex cornetzi
TAGAATCTACTATAGTTGTAATGGTGGAACTTGAAAGTGATTCGTTCTGGATGGATCGCTCAAAGAATATCGATTAGGATTATACATGTAATATTGCTGAAGAGGATTCCAAATAGAGCCGAAAGTTCAAGTATCCAAAATAAAAAAGATATTTAATGGAGTAATATGAAGTAATTTTTTACAATTTAATAATTGTGCAGATCTACTTCTGTGCTGACTCTCATTAGCCTTGAATTTATTGTTTATTTTTATGTTAAAGATTG
>NW_017289702.1:0-263 GCF_001594075.2 Trachymyrmex cornetzi
ACCATTACGTACAAAAGTCGTAAAGGTGAGACTCGGCTCGAGATACTCGTATCCGTAGTAGCCTTTGCAGAAACGCGGGTACATGTCATACAAAATCGCACATCTGTTTTTATCGAAATCCAGATGCAAGTCATTATACGGATAACATTCCGAGTTCAGGTAGAGTTTCGCATTGGTTAACTTGCAGTCGTCGAACGACATATATCCTCGGACATGATGTTTTTTCGGCCTGTTTGCAAAGCGAAGATGACGTAGCGAGGCTT
>NW_017289703.1:0-263 GCF_001594075.2 Trachymyrmex cornetzi
ATATTTTGTAGATTATGAGATGTTGATCAAAATTTTCCTTAGACAAAATCATGAAAAATGAACGGATTTTGCTTTAGCATCATTTTAAAGTTACTATTTTGAGCCTAATCGAATTGAAAAGTATTTTTATTTACAAAATTATTTATTTTTTGGTAACTGTGTATACTTTGATACATACAGTGAGATGAATCAATTGATGTAAAAAAAAAAACACTTAGTTGCATTTAAAAAAAATTATACAATTATAACGTTACGTAGAATGT
>NW_017289704.1:0-263 GCF_001594075.2 Trachymyrmex cornetzi
ATTAGAATTAAGTAAATAATAAAAAATTATAAATCACAAATATAAATTACAGACGGTTCGACATCATTATTGTGTTTGCTTCGAATGTATATTTTAGATATAGTAATAAACTTTACTTTATTTTATTGGGACGCTTACTACATCTAGAATACGAGGTGTGATCAAAAAGGTGACTTTTTGAATTTCGCGCGCTCCGTACGCTCTAATTTCAAAATTTTTTTTTGTTGTGTTGGTACACTCGTCACGATCATATGTTCACAGTT
>NW_017289705.1:0-263 GCF_001594075.2 Trachymyrmex cornetzi
GGAGCCATATCCAATATTCATCAAATGTTGTAAATTACATGAATAATTTCGAGGATAATAAATATATAGTTCATCTATTACTGCAGATATAGTGTCAGACTTAATGATAATAAAAATACGTACTTGAATTGTTATGTGTTTTCCATCGATGGCACCGATACAATGGATAAAATGAGAAATGTCTTCGAAATCATTTGCAATTTGGAGCCAGTCTTCTTCTGATAATGAAGATGGCAAAACCAAAGGACACAAAGTGTTCCAGA
>NW_017289706.1:0-263 GCF_001594075.2 Trachymyrmex cornetzi
GTTTGACGCGTGCCGTATTACCGGCGACGCATCAGTTACCGAACCCGGGCCGTAGACCGACACCCAGCGGGCCGCGACGTTCTGCTAGGGGAGAGTGCACGACGACGAACGCCGGACATCGACGCACGGCAGCGTATACGCGCTGGACGGACCGCGAGGACCACGCGGGACATCGCCCACCGACGCGAAGCCAGCGTCGTTGACGATGAATCTCCCCGTTCGATCTTTTGGGTTTCTTAGGTTTACCCCTGAACGGTTTCACG
>NW_017289707.1:0-263 GCF_001594075.2 Trachymyrmex cornetzi
AAAATTCGGCAGTGATAAGAACAACATCGTCTGATCTCTTGTTACAAAATAAGATCAATTTTGTCTGAATAACAGTTTGACGTCACGGCAATTAAGACAGGGACTATATATTAATGCGTTGCACAGGAGAGTCATTATTGTAACTTAGATTTAAGACACCGTTACAAATACATTTAACATGGAAATTAAGTGTACGTAACATAGCGGTGATCCATAATTAGATGTTAAGATGACCGAATAGCAGACAATATGATGTACTGAAG
>NW_017289708.1:0-263 GCF_001594075.2 Trachymyrmex cornetzi
ATCTTACCTCCAGGGCACCAGCCCTCTTTGGTGAACAGTTTCAGAATCTAGTTCTCTCTTTGAGGTTGCTTTAGCCATAGTGTTTCTTTAGAGAAGTCGACGAGTATTTGGAATGCTTCGGCATTTTAGTATTTTGATACTAGGAATTGTATCGCCTCAGGCATTTTTCACTCGTTATTAGGAACTATATCTCTTAGAAAAATTCTTTGAGCCTCGAATTCCGGACACTCTAAGATGAGGTGCCAAACTGTATCTTCTTTAGC
>NW_017289709.1:0-263 GCF_001594075.2 Trachymyrmex cornetzi
ACAAAATAATTTTGGTAAATACTAAATTAAACATAGATTTATAATGTCTGACAATATACAAATGTTCAACAAAATTTAATAATCAGAAAACCGCGTGTACCTATTATTTTTGCCAGGCCGAAATCACATTTTTTAAAAAACGTCTACACTTAGTTAATTCTAGAAATTAACTGAAATTATTTGTATATATGAACATGTTTTTCCAAAGTTTCGACGATCAACTGAAAAAGTAACCTAATCTAGTAATAACACATATGTTTGCA
>NW_017289710.1:0-263 GCF_001594075.2 Trachymyrmex cornetzi
TTTGGTAAATAATGAAAAGATAAAAATATGTTTAAAAATGCAAAATGAAGTTTGAAGTAACCACTTTAAAAATATTTAATACACTTCTTGTATTTTAATAAACGATTTATTAAAATCGTATATGTGAATACACAACAAGCAAGAATTTAATGTCTATTACGGTCGAAGCTGGATCGATGCTTTTCTTTTTTAAATAATTTCGAAATAAAATTTAATCAATTGTTAAGAGTCTTACAATATTTTGCCGAAATATATTTCAGCTC
>NW_017289711.1:0-263 GCF_001594075.2 Trachymyrmex cornetzi
CAAATAGTGCGAAAATTACCTTTTTAATTATTTTTAATGTTTTCACATTACTATTATTATTTCCATTATACTAAAAAGTAATTTTATAAAAGAAAAAAGGATGTATAAACATGTATGGACATATATAATTATACATGTTTCATATATAATTATACATGTTTGTAAATATTTATGCGTGTTTATGTATGTTTATACATATTTATACATATTCATGCACGAAACATTTTTTACCGGGTATATATATGTATATAAGAATTTTTTTT
>NW_017289712.1:0-263 GCF_001594075.2 Trachymyrmex cornetzi
CCGCCATCCGCCACTACCGGTTTTTTTAGGATAAACCGCGGGAAGCATTGGAAGATTTTTGTTTCTATTGTCCCCATGGTACAATCATATAGTATTTTACGCTGTTCGTAGCAAGTAAGAAAGATAGATAGATAATGGCGTTTGTTAATATTCTAAAGCAAGCCCTTTAAAAATATAGAAAAAAAAACCAAAAATGAAAACAAAAAACTCAAAGATATAAAATAATACAAAAATAATACAAATAAAACATAAAAATAAAAATT
>NW_017289713.1:0-263 GCF_001594075.2 Trachymyrmex cornetzi
GCCACCACCGCCGCCGCCGCCGCCGCCGCCGCCCACCGCCCTCTTCAAAAAAATGTATTAACAACAAATACTTGCATACACTTACTGCATATACTTACTGCATATACTTACCATTCCTCTTCCTCTTATGTTTCATCATCTTTCCACCACGTTGTCGCTCCCGTTGTATCTTCTCGCACGCAAAAATATTTTATTATACGTTTTTTTTTATTTAATGATTTAAATAGAGAGTACGCTTAATACGATGTGTCACAGTACCATCG
>NW_017289714.1:0-263 GCF_001594075.2 Trachymyrmex cornetzi
AAAAAAAGGCATGGAAAATCACGAGCGAGTGAAACGCGAAATGCTGGGGCAGTGCGATCAGATCGCCACTCTGGTTGAGTGTTTCGCGTGGCTGCAACGATGCGACGAGTGCATCGAGTGGCTCGAAGAACTTTGTCATTCCAAGCGTCCGCACCTCGCCGTTGGACATAGACAATCCGCGGTGGCGAGGATCGCGCGATTCGCGGGTGCAAAATCGCAATTGGAGCGGCGTTTCGTACACGTTGCTGGCGAGCACGCGAGTG
>NW_017289715.1:0-263 GCF_001594075.2 Trachymyrmex cornetzi
GTTATAAGTGTCCATACGATCTATTAAACATTATTATAATAGGTGGAATGCAATATAGCCATACAATTTAAACGTATTCACATAAAATTACAGAAAAAACGCATGTCCCGGAATCTACCACTCTGTCTCTACATTGATATTACCTACGGGTAGATTTAAGGACACAGCAATTATTAGCTTTTTGCAAACATTTTTCTGTCATTTTATGTAAAAACATACGAAATTACGATCTATTAATCGTTGTTACAATTCAAGGAATGCAA
>NW_017289716.1:0-263 GCF_001594075.2 Trachymyrmex cornetzi
TAACGAACTTCCGTTGAAAATAATTCAAATCGCCGTTGAGCTAGATATTACGTCAAAATAAACGTGATTAATTCTCGATGTAGTCAGAAAATATCGTATCGATGAATTATTCAAAGACAATTTAAACAAGTGCACCAAAAATTTACTCTTTCTCACAATACATATGTATTCATTAATTTTCAATCACCTAAAAATGCATTAAAAGATTTTGTATCTCAAATAAAATTTATATACATATATTTCATAATATCTATTGCAACATT
>NW_017289717.1:0-263 GCF_001594075.2 Trachymyrmex cornetzi
ATAATTCGCAACTAATTGGGATGTACTTATAAAAAGAAATTAAAGTAAACGCAAACGTTTCGACTCTGGATTTGAGTCCTCTTCAATGCGGAAGACAAGTATAAACGATTGGTAATTTGTACTTTTGACTTTCGCACTGAAGAGGAGTCAAATCCAGAGTCAAAACATTTCATTTGGTATGCGTACGTCCAAATTAATTACAAATCTTACCTCATCATATTATGAATCCATAATTTACACATCAACAACCACTGAACCGTACA
>NW_017289718.1:0-263 GCF_001594075.2 Trachymyrmex cornetzi
TGGAATAGGTGGTCTTGTACCGAGGAAAACCTTCCTGTCGGTCTGAATCTTTACACAGAACCGGAAAACCTTTATCATTCACAAAAGTTTCATGGGGCTAAATTACAATCTGTTTTTATCCCACTCACATTTTTATCTGCTTTTATACAATATCGTACTTATGAAAAGCTTTCTTCTAAGTTCAATAATATGTATAACATGTTTATAGTTTTACGTTATTAAACGTATTTTACTATGATGTACATTTTATACGCACATAAAAA
>NW_017289719.1:0-263 GCF_001594075.2 Trachymyrmex cornetzi
TATTCAAATCTTGGACGAGGAACCTTGTTATAATAAACGCTTGGTTTCGGAAATGTTGAACATGAAAAAACAAAACAACAGTCTTTATTTACAGACAGACACAGAGGGTCTTCATAAGTCACATATACCGATCATAAACAAGGTCTGACATTGCATTACCAGTAGACTCGCATTACAGTTTCGCACGTCGTGTGGATATGTCGTTTATTCCGATTATATTCTCAGACAAGATACACTTATAATGTGATCAATTGTATAAGTTT
>NW_017289720.1:0-263 GCF_001594075.2 Trachymyrmex cornetzi
AAATTTTTCCTGTAGGTAATAATTTAACTCTAATTGGTACCTCACGGGACCAGTGAACCCGGATATTTGTTTCAATTATGTGTGAAATGTTAAGAAAAATGATTTATGACAAATGTATTCCACGATCTTATTTGATTTTAAGTTTTATACATAATTGAATTTCTCATATTTTTCTTTTAAAATCAAAAATCTTCAAATACATATATTAACTTTAAGTAAAGATACATTAATTTTAAGTTTGTCAAATACTCTAGACTCACGAA
>NW_017289721.1:0-263 GCF_001594075.2 Trachymyrmex cornetzi
AGTGTAATACTTTGACACAATTTAAAACAAATTTTATGTTAAATTAACACATTTATAATGTTATATTCAACTGAAATTAGATGCTATTTTTATTTATTTTTGTAACAGATATTTACTGTTACAAAAGGAAAATAACACAAAAGATTTGTATCTTTTTACATATAAAATATCTAACTAGTTATACAGAACATATTTCTTTAGTAAAATTAACATTTATAATATATTAAATCAACACACACATTTTATTCATTTATTCTTAGAAT
>NW_017289722.1:0-263 GCF_001594075.2 Trachymyrmex cornetzi
ACGACGCATCTTCCGGCAACGCTCATCGATCACGACGGGGACGGAGGACGTTTCGCCACAACATAAAGGCGCCGCCTCTTCGTACAACAGCGCGCATACAACGATTGTAAGGTAGGAGCAATTAGCTCATTGTCGGTGCCGATTAGTATCTAAAAGGTCTAACTATTTCTCGCGCGTCATGGCGAACGACAACGATGTCGCCGCGCTCAGGCGCAGGCGCGGAACGATTCTCGCGGCTTGTACGCGAATTCGCACATTTACGG
>NW_017289723.1:0-263 GCF_001594075.2 Trachymyrmex cornetzi
TCATTTACCAGGAGTATATCACATTATAAATATTACCTTCCGTAACTCCTTGGCTGTATATACAACAACGTAGAAGGTTTTTCTCCAAATGAGCTCCTCTATTTTATGCACGTTTCCAAAAGGGTCTTTTAAATCGATCTCTCCCAATAATCCTTAAGTTTCATACGCTTAGATTTTCAATATATGTATATATTCATTCTTTCTTTCTGGTCCTCTTCAATTATATATATATGTATATATATATATATTTAAAATATATATAT
>NW_017289724.1:0-263 GCF_001594075.2 Trachymyrmex cornetzi
GTACGTGTATACATATGCATGTATGTGTCCTGCTCACCCAGGATCTATGACATGGACGTGGTAGGTATCTGATCTCACATGTGTGTGTGTGCGAGCGTGTGCGCGCGCACGAACGTGTTCGTGTGTGCGTAGATGCATGCACTTACACGAAATTAATTTCGTCTAATTTTTTCAGAAAAGTTAAAATTTGAAATTCACACTTTAATTTCTTTTCTAACAGTTTCCTACAATAATTACTGAATTATACTGAATGTATAGAAAAA
>NW_017289725.1:0-263 GCF_001594075.2 Trachymyrmex cornetzi
TTAACAAAGAAAATTCAACTATAACACGAAAATTCCCTGCTTTAAAATATGTTTGATAGTCGTTCACTGTAAGGGACGCTGCGCCGTGCCAACGACCACGACTTTGACATATGTTGTCAAACAGACAATTATTGAAGTCCAGCAAATCTTAGCAGGGCTGGAGTTGGTCGAAAGTCGAAGGTTTAAGTCGTGCGCCCTTCTGCAGGAGGGATGGCGGTTAAGAGTCGAAGGTGAAAGTCAAGCGCCTCTTTGCAGGGTGAAGG
>NW_017289726.1:0-263 GCF_001594075.2 Trachymyrmex cornetzi
GAAAACACGGAAGCCAGGTCTAACCATGGGGTTCTAATGCCAGAAAGGCCAAGTAAAAAAAAAGCAGTTTTATGTCGGCCGCCTAAAATGTAATTTTTGTCAATAAAGTAATTAAGGTTAGTAGGAATGCTTTGGGGACGTCTATTTTACTACTTTTGGGGTTCTTTTTTTCAACTTGTTTCCCAAGCTCTTATGATTTTTGCAAAGGCTTCCGGGTTATCTTAAAATGTCTGAGTCAATGCTTTAAAAGAACTTTTAAACAA
>NW_017289727.1:0-263 GCF_001594075.2 Trachymyrmex cornetzi
CAGGAGCATCCCAGGGTTGGTCGCCCGTTCCGACCAAGTACCTAACAAATCGCGCTCGTACCTTAGTGCAAATCCCGCAATTTTCGACTGGCTGTCCAGTGATGAGCATCAAAGAACAGCGGGTGTATTGGTCGAGGCGGTTAGGTGCACCGAAGTGTAAGGAGTGGCGGTCGGTGAGGTTATACAACGCGCGCGCATGGGGCAACTCCACGCTAAGGCAACCCTCGCAGAGAATTTCTTTATTGACACTGTTCAAATAAACG
>NW_017289728.1:0-263 GCF_001594075.2 Trachymyrmex cornetzi
TGGTTCCCATCTCTAAATTCCCGAGTTGCTGAGTAGTGAAATAGTATACAAGAGAGCGGCAACGCGATGCGGATTTATGAATTCTTTGACAATCTCTTCTCGCGAGAAAAGTTATTTCTACAAAATTTTTGTTCAAAACTCGTTAACAAATTGAATAAATTTAGTGATGATTATTTGTTCAAATTAACACCCTTCAAAACATACTTTAACTTCCAAGTGAAACCTGAATTAATTTCAACTTATAGATGATAGAGAGAGATCAG
>NW_017289729.1:0-263 GCF_001594075.2 Trachymyrmex cornetzi
GAAGCAGTGCGGGAGAAAGCCCATCGATCTCGCACACTTAGCTAGCGAGACTTAAAAATTTAGGGCCAGTGCTGAAGAAACATCGTCAATCTCGCACATCCCACCGATATAACCACCATATAAACCGCTACCAGATATCATTATTCATATAAACCGCTACCATGGTAGCGGTCCCACTTTTCATCGCGCAAAGTTTTCCTGGAACTTTTACATGAATAATGACATCTATAAAAAATACAGAGAAAGTTTATATTCTTTTTCGA
>NW_017289730.1:0-263 GCF_001594075.2 Trachymyrmex cornetzi
CACTTCCGGACTGATTGTCGCACATGCTGCATTAATTCGTTGCTTCATATTTTCCGGTGTGGTAGGCACTTCCTGGTGTACAATATCCTTGTATTCGCTATGTTACAGTAAAAAATGTAAATACTTACATTTCTTTCTATGAATTCTATAAGTCTAGAGGGATTTGTGAAACTTGGAGCTGAAACAAACATTATCCTAAATTTAGTATCAGTAGATCTTTCAGAAGGTGATCACTTCATGTAGTTTAGCTCGTCTGTGATTTT
>NW_017289731.1:0-263 GCF_001594075.2 Trachymyrmex cornetzi
TGTGGTGTCAGGACAGACTCCCGTCGACTTACTCTTAGACGAATATAGGGCCCGATATAAGGTAAGAAAGGGTAGAGACGCAGAAATAAACGGAACCGTATTCCAAGGAAATACGGAAGACGTTAAGAAGGTAATAGGGCAAGAAGTAATAAAGACATGGCAAACTAGGTGGAACACCTCGACAAAGGATCGAGTGATGATCACTTTAGTAGGATACAAGAAAGACTTCAGTCCGAATGGATCCAGTCTGACTACTGGTCCAC
>NW_017289732.1:0-263 GCF_001594075.2 Trachymyrmex cornetzi
GTTGTATTCGCGCCTTTTTATTTAATGCTAATTTTTTATGAACAGAATAAGATCTATAATGTAGTTAGCGCGATCGTTTAATTTAATATCAAACGATATTTTATGTGTAAACTGCATATTGCAACGATTAAAATATGAAAACTCGCGAGCAATGCTCTTTTTTATTCTTTTCACTAATTCATGAGTTCCTAAAACATGCACCCTACGATTCTTATCAAGATCGCCCATAGATTCTTTTAATCGGTGTCTTCTCTGAAAACTTG
>NW_017289733.1:0-263 GCF_001594075.2 Trachymyrmex cornetzi
AGAACCAAATGAGTTTGCACTTCGACCTCGCGAGTGATGCACGAATCTCTAGAAACGAAGCGACGTCTTGACATCTCGTTAAAATTCTTGCATTTAACCAATTTCCACTGAAACCTGGCCGAAATAATATTACGCCTATTTGAATACTATAATGAATCAATTTCCAATCTGACCTTGTCGATTTATCCCTTACTCAGAATTGTGCAAAAATGAACGTTCTGAAAGGAATTATTTTCATACCAGTGGAATATATAAAGTTGCAA
>NW_017289734.1:0-263 GCF_001594075.2 Trachymyrmex cornetzi
TGAACTTTCATATTCTTCCGCCATTATCATAGTATAATTTGCAAACATATAACAGTTCATATATATATAACGATTTCTTTATCGTCATCATATGATAATATATTAAATATATACCAGAAGAAAAATAAAAGCGACAAAAAATGTTTTTTTTTAAATTTAATAATTTAGTAATTTAATAACAATTAATTATTATATTGAACGGCGAGAAAGAGAGAATCGTATTAGTATAAGATAGTACTGATGACGCATACAGTTATCGCGCA
>NW_017289735.1:0-263 GCF_001594075.2 Trachymyrmex cornetzi
CATATATATTGTGGAGAAATACTCAATACACAACAGAAAGAGTCTCTTGTAGCTTCTATACGCGTCTTACCGTTAGAAAAGTTAAAAATGAAAACTTTTATACTTTTTATGTGCCTGCTAGCCGTAAGTATAAATTATATCTTTTTAAATACATAGAGAAGGGTTTCCCAAATTTGTGTCGTGATCAACATTTAAAACAGTAATATTGCAATGCATCTAGTTAATACATATGCTAGTTTGAGTAAATTATATATTTGTATTCA
>NW_017289736.1:0-263 GCF_001594075.2 Trachymyrmex cornetzi
ACTTAATTTTTTGAGAACTTTTTTGCTATAATATTTTGGATCGCGAATTTTGGAATATCCTGTGTAATTGAGATAAAAGTTTCAGTGCAGTGTAACATAACAAAGAACATGAGATATATCTATAGATTGTTTACATAGATGCGTACATGTGTGCGTGTGTATGTGTGATAGATGTAGATATTTATACATATATTTTACGCGTATATACATAATCCTGCTTTGACTTTTAAGAAAATCTTTTAATTATACAAAATAAATTGCTT
>NW_017289737.1:0-263 GCF_001594075.2 Trachymyrmex cornetzi
CAAAATGAAATGGAAAAATAAAATAATAATGCAAAGAAGAAACGGAAAAATTAGTGCTAGTCATATAGTATATGGAAGATGGGTAATTGTGCGAATTTCAAGACGCTTGCGCACAGTTGTCCGCTGCGACCTGACTTGATATGAAATACGATTACTTTAACACTTCCTAATCAAACTTAATAAATACAACAGCTCAAAAGACACACATAATAACGTACTTTAATAACGTATGCAACTTTAAATAAACAAATTAAAAATACAGA
>NW_017289738.1:0-264 GCF_001594075.2 Trachymyrmex cornetzi
ATTATACATTTAGTTTGATTATTTGAGGAGTCCAGAGATTGTAATTTCTTTATGTATTGTTAAAAACATTTTTGACACATAATGTTTGTGTGATTACGCAGAGATTAAGTATGTTTTCGTACGTAATTTTTCGCGCTGAATCCGAATCCGGCTGCGGAATTGCTCTATCACGTCGAGATTTCGAGAAATCTTAACCCAAAGCAAATAAGCCATTTTCAGCCATATTTGAAATTCAATTAAAAATTGATAAAATTTTTGTCGTCT
>NW_017289739.1:0-264 GCF_001594075.2 Trachymyrmex cornetzi
AAGCACGAAATCCAGCATTAATCGACACGACCACGGCGACATTTCTATCTAGAATTTGTGATAGGTACAGTCGGCATTGAAATAATTGAGATATTTCTTATTTAAAGTACGTAATTTTCATAGATTTTTATGTCAGTGTTAGTGCAAACAATTTAATTAGATAATATAGATTAAAATTTCTTTTCTCTCTCCTTTTCTATCTTTTTTGTAGCTATAAATTCTTTTGCACACAGTTTTAATCGGATTTTTTCAATTTTTTAATAA
>NW_017289740.1:0-264 GCF_001594075.2 Trachymyrmex cornetzi
CGTTTTCTTATTGTTAATATCTGTTTCATATATTCCGACCTATTGTTGATTTTAAACTTGAAGCAATGTAAGTCCATGCTGTTTGCGAGAGATAAATGAAAACATTCTGAAAATTTATTTGAGAATGTTTTTACGATTGTTCTTTTTACGGCACGAATTATGCATCTACAGTCCGGGGCATTAGGATAATTCTCGGCATTAGGATCGTTCCCTTTCCTTTGAATGTCTTTAACGTGACGCGTTTGTGCATAGCACGACACGAGA
>NW_017289741.1:0-264 GCF_001594075.2 Trachymyrmex cornetzi
AGGGCGGGGGTACCACGGGACCGGTCTCGGAATTACCCCCGACCGAACAGGGGTCCGCCTTTCTCCTGTATAAATAATTCGAAGTACGGGCGCGGCTCGGGGATGATTCTGCAGGATGGCGGGAGCATCCTCGAAAATAAAGGCATGGCCTGACCGTTGGTGCGGTGGCTTCCCGTTGGCCCGGTGTCCTAGTCCTGGTCGCGTCCCCCAGGACGACATGGACTCGCCCCGCCCTTTCGTCTGGGCGAGGGAGATCCGGCTGGT
>NW_017289742.1:0-264 GCF_001594075.2 Trachymyrmex cornetzi
TTCAATTGGTTTGTACGATTTAGGAGATCAATTTCAAGCGTGTCTTATTACCCGATCAGTCCACCATTTTCGTATCTTCAATTGAGATTTAGTGCCGAGTATTTAAAGGGACGCTTTTAACCATCGATGTTTATAGCAGCCATCAGACTAGTAGTCTACGCGATTAGCAATTTCATTATTCGGGCTCTTCGTATTGCATCATCGTGCGACGCAGGCAAGTTCAAAGGAAGAGGCTGTTTTCATCAAACTCGTTTGTGAATCATA
>NW_017289743.1:0-264 GCF_001594075.2 Trachymyrmex cornetzi
AAATTGACTGGTTTGATGTCAAAGAAAAATCTTGACTCGCGAGCCTACACCTAGAGAAAGGTTACTTCGATTTAAATAAATGTTGCTTTGCTATACGATTAAAGAAAAATTTTTTTTGATTTGAACATAATGCTTTTAAATCAAATAAAAGATTTATTTGATTAAAAAAAATGATGTTTAAGTTAAAGAAATGATGAAATTATTTCTTCGATTTGAACATAACTTTTTTAAATGAAATAAGAATTATTTGATTTCAAAAAATGA
>NW_017289744.1:0-264 GCF_001594075.2 Trachymyrmex cornetzi
GCAACGCGTCTAGCGTCGTTGTTCGTGACGTTCGCCTGCGCGCAATTTCGGCGGACGTTACAGTGGAAAAGGAATTAATTACGGAATTAATTACGTAATTAAAATTATGGAGATGTAAAATAATATTAAATTTTCAATAACTTAATCTGAAGCGGTATGAGCATAAAGGAGCAGAAAAGAAAAATAAAAATCTTTTCTTTGTTTCTTTTGTTACGTCCGGTGGACTCTACGATTTCTTCGTTTCGCGACCGTTCAATCAACGAA
>NW_017289745.1:0-264 GCF_001594075.2 Trachymyrmex cornetzi
CTCTCCTATGGTTGGGAGATTGAATTAAAGTGGGGGTATCGTCATTAAGAATGATAATACCTACATCGTCAATTGCTGCTAGCAAGGAACGGCCTACTTGGTCGACTGATTCGCAACCCCAAGCAGGGTGATGGGCGTTGAAGTCACCCAAGATTATAAATTTATCCTGGCTGTCAAAAAATTGGAAAAGATTTTGAAATGAAGCTAATGGGGAATTTGTACCTGAGTGCCTGTAAACGTTAATGATGTGCAAAGATTCTTGAT
>NW_017289746.1:0-264 GCF_001594075.2 Trachymyrmex cornetzi
AATTATGTCATATTTTATTATATTTCATTTAAAAAAATACGGCAACCTGAAATTTAATACATTCAACCTATTTTCTTAATAATTATTACATAATATCGATAGCTGTTGGTTTAACAAAAACTGTTAGATATATATAAATTCTTTAGTAATAATTAATTTTTTTATTTACATATAACAAATTTACAGTTTTATCAAGATTTCTACAAAACTCAATAACAACATTGTATGCAATATCTTAATGTTAATGGTCGATATTCATAGTCG
>NW_017289747.1:0-264 GCF_001594075.2 Trachymyrmex cornetzi
CAGTTAAGCTCTAACGACATATGCCTTGCTTCTCACCTTCAGAAGGATCAGTGTACGTATAGCGACGCGAGTGCAGGATAAATCGGATATAATAGAAAGTAGATATTTTCAGGAAAATAAGTTCCTTCGGACTAGCTAAAAATTTTCGAGAGGTTAATTGTTATTCATTTTCTTTTGTAAATATTCTTTGATTAAATCTGGATATAAAAAAGTATTTGTTCTTTATGATAATTACACGAAAATTATTGCATATAATTTGACTAG
>NW_017289748.1:0-264 GCF_001594075.2 Trachymyrmex cornetzi
GATTCGAGACGAGCGCAGAAAAGCATCTTGTATTTCGTTATGTCTAGCAGCATCTGTGTTGCTTCTCTCTCGTCGAGCAGACAAGGCGAAGGAGTATGTGGACAGAGCAAGCAAAATGAAACCCATGAATATCAATATGTTATTTATCAAAGGAAAGCTGGAGCTCAGTTTGAAATCGGGCACAGATGTACAAGAGGCAGCAAACTTCTTTGATTCCGTCTTAAAAGAAGAGCCAAGAAACCTGGGTGCATTATTAGGCTCTGC
>NW_017289749.1:0-264 GCF_001594075.2 Trachymyrmex cornetzi
CAAATAATAAATTTGCACGTGCATTGAAAGATGATGCTGACAGTTTACGTGTATTAATTAGTGTACAGCTGTATGATTGCATTTGTCGCAGATAATTTGCGTTTAACATTGAAAGTATACTTTATTCTTTCATTCCTAAGTTATTTAGCAGCTAAAAATATTTCCGTGCCTATTAAGTAATGAACAAGCAATCTGTAAAATTATTTGGACATTTTAAAAACGTATAAAAATTGCAGCTAATAATTGACATTATAAAGTTATTAT
>NW_017289750.1:0-264 GCF_001594075.2 Trachymyrmex cornetzi
AGATTGGCTGCTACAGTAAATTAGATGGTAAAATATGGCATAGTATTTTTAATTGGCAGTAGCTAATTTTTAGTTGCGTTAGCCTATCCGCAATATCAGTATAGGATTTCGATAGGTTAACGCAATTAAAAATTGTTTGTTGCAACCAATTAAAAATGTCATGCCATATTCAGTCAATTTTTTCTTTCAGTGTAGTCTTATTCGGATGTAATTTTATTTTAGTGCAACTCGAGGCACGTCTACACAAAATAGAAGTATATGTCA
>NW_017289751.1:0-264 GCF_001594075.2 Trachymyrmex cornetzi
CGCGGCCTGTAATTATGTTCGCATTGCCGGGAACGATGCCTTTCGGGGGTGCATCGTTACAATCTTTTAAAAAAAGCATAAATTAAGAATAAAATAATTTAGATTTGTAAGACATGCGTTATAAGAGCGATGCGTAGATTTAAGAAAGATTTTATTTAAAAACGATACCATTTTACGTGAGAGTTAATGCACCGTTTGTGACCACCGTATTTTCTATGGAATACACTCAAGGCACGGTCATCTTGTCTAAAACAATGCGTAAGG
>NW_017289752.1:0-264 GCF_001594075.2 Trachymyrmex cornetzi
TTTTCGAATCAGAAATAAAATATTAAAACATTAAAATAATAAAATATTAAAAATAAAAACTGTTACTGAAATTCAAGAAATTTCTTGATTTCTTGTCAAGAAATCTAGGTCTTGATAACAATTTCTTGTCTTGTCTTGAAATAAATTTTTATTTTCTTGTCTTGGTCTTGTCTTGATTCAAGACAAGATCAAGACAAGATATCTTGAATTTCTTGATCTTGATGAAACACTATCTACATTCAATATTTTGGCATTTATCTTAAT
>NW_017289753.1:0-264 GCF_001594075.2 Trachymyrmex cornetzi
CGCAGAGTACGATCGATATATCACGGATATATATCTCGTAACAGATTTCACGAATTTGAAAGGAGCGTTATTGTCTTAATTTTTGCAAATGAATATTTGATGAATATGTGTTTTAATCTCCAACTTTTATTTTATCAGTTGGAAACGCTCAAATATAATTGCTTCACATTAATTATTTAATAATTCGCATTTCATTTTGATAGTCGATTCTCTTCTTTGATACTAAAAGTATCAACGTTTTTTAAAATGGCGAATAAATTACTA
>NW_017289754.1:0-264 GCF_001594075.2 Trachymyrmex cornetzi
TCATTTTTATGTGATATTTTTTACAATATTCAATGTAATAAATTCATGACAAAAATGACAACCTATATAATATGGTATTGAAGGGCTAAAAATATAAAATTATGTCAAGTTTTTTAGAAAATTAAGATTTAAATTAAAAAAAAAAAATTTTAATTACAGTTTAATTAATGTTGAATTTGGGCAAGCGATTATGAGATAACTTGTTTCAATTACTAAAAATTGTTTTATAAGTGCTTATTATCTGTTACAACTTTACTCATTGTT
>NW_017289755.1:0-264 GCF_001594075.2 Trachymyrmex cornetzi
TTATAAGTGAGGGACACCGGCTGCTCCGACGAAAATTAAACGCAAAAGAAAGCGCATCGAAAAAGCAAATAAATATTTTTATTTCTTTACGCTTTAAAAAAGAAAAGTTATATTGATACATATGGTATAATATAATAAATAATAATATATACATTATATATAATTTATATATCCTTTCAGATTAATAAAATAATCAATTCATAATATTTCTTGGCATTTTAAATTTTGACACAGTCAAAACTCCTAAAACCTAACCAATACTGA
>NW_017289756.1:0-264 GCF_001594075.2 Trachymyrmex cornetzi
AGTAGCTTCGAATTCCTCGTGATCAACAGAAGGCGTTATACGAATATCGAACATAGCGCTGAGCTCGGTAGGTATAACGTTAGTTTGTACGCCACCCTACAAATAAAAACATTTAATAGGCTAAAATCGTAAAATATCAAATAAATGGATAAGGAGTTTGATGAAAACCAAGAATGGTAAAATAAAATCTTAACGCAATTATAAGGCAAGAATTAATGAAGTAAAAAGTTGTATATTATGATCAATGTTAATTGCAAGACTTAT
>NW_017289757.1:0-264 GCF_001594075.2 Trachymyrmex cornetzi
CGCAAGTACCAAAAGCATTACGACAAAAATTGGATAAGAAGGCAGTTCAGCGAATTTTCGTTGGATATAAAGGCGAATCAAATAATTACAAACTATTTGATCTTGAAACACGAAAATTTACTCATGCAACAAACGTGAAGTTTGATGATGAAGTAGGAGACTTTGAATTTGGAACGATAACAGTGGGAGAAAATATACGAGTAGATAACCGTAAGGATAATTACAATGAAGAAGCAGATGAAGATTGTGAAGATAAGGAAGACA
>NW_017289758.1:0-264 GCF_001594075.2 Trachymyrmex cornetzi
GCAGACGACGCGTTATTTTTAGCCTTGACAGTATAAGTCAACGTATCACCCGGCTTATAAGAACCCGCACCAGTCTTAGACACATCCGGTTTCGGAGGATTACTACTTGACGGAGTCGTTGACGGGCTACCCGGAGGAACATCATGAGAATCCTTCGGATCATCAGGATCATTCGGAGTCGCCGGAGGAGTATCAGTCGGAGGCAACGGCTTACCATCTTGCATAGGAACCCACGCAGTATTAGAAATAGTACCAGAAGCACCC
>NW_017289759.1:0-264 GCF_001594075.2 Trachymyrmex cornetzi
TCCAGCCGATCGAAGCGGTGGCCGCGGTGGCCACGCGCGAGCTGGGCGTCATCGCGAAATCCGTGGAGAGATCCAAAAACATCAAAGGGGATATAGTTAGGGACCTGTGGGCGGCGCTCTCAAACTTGACCGCCGCCCTCAGTTCCGTGATGGGCAGGAAGGGTGGCGCGTCGGTCGACGCCACGACAACCGACGACGGGGGCGGCCGCGCGGAGGCGTGGGAGCTCGAGAAGCGGAAGCTCTCGCGCGAGCTCCGCGTCCTCC
>NW_017289760.1:0-264 GCF_001594075.2 Trachymyrmex cornetzi
AAATAGCGTTAAACACTGAAGAATCGGCCATTTCGCTCATTAAAACAGTACATTTTTATTTTAATATTAAATACGTTTATTTGTTATAACAATTTGTTATTCATTTTAAAATTAAATGAATACTATATCAATAAACTTAAGGCATCCATTCTTCACAACAGATTGACATAAATAATCTTTCTCGATCTTCAGCGTGGTTTTCTAGTAACTTTCTATATGAAATTACCTGCATCATATTATGGTTAATAACTTTTCAACGGGCGA
>NW_017289761.1:0-264 GCF_001594075.2 Trachymyrmex cornetzi
AAAATTCTCTGAGCCAGATCGCGCAATGCACCCGCCGTGACAGCCTTATGCACCGGCACGCGTATGATGCATCTATTGAGTGCCGGTGATATATACGCAGATGTTGTGCATATAAAATGATGAAAAATGTGTAATAAATAATAAAATATGAATAATATGAATGATTTTAATTAAATAGCGAATAGGTGGACAGTCGCTGTCAATGGATATGCACCGGCACTCGTCTTTTGTCTATACCAGGTGTCAGCGATGCATGCAGATATT
>NW_017289762.1:0-264 GCF_001594075.2 Trachymyrmex cornetzi
GGGTGTGCGGAGAAACACAGACTATCGATATATCAACATGAATCGAGATGATACGATATTTCAAAATATCGATTATATCGAAACATATTCAGGATATATACAACCATCATCTGACGACATCTTTATAATTTGAAAGTTTTTAATAATTTTATTATTGCGAGATGAATAAAGAGAGTTTGAAACGTTCATTCGACAAGATTGCGAAACCGATTACTGACAAGGTATTCGAATTTATTATTAAATATATATGTTACAATTCGATTA
>NW_017289763.1:0-264 GCF_001594075.2 Trachymyrmex cornetzi
CTACATTTATGAGGAAGAGAGAGAGACGGTAAGTATAAATGGTAAGTATAGCGCGCGATGGGGACCGGAGGTGGGGATCGGAGGTGGGGACCGGCGGCAGCAGCGGCGGCGGCGCACAGTGGTGACTTTGGATTATGACGAAAATTTTTTTTTTTTTAAATACTAGCGAAGGGTCAAATCTGAACGAATCGTAACGAATTATTTTTTAAAATACTCGTTATAGATTGTACTTTAACGAGTCACTGCCAAAATTTCGAAATAAAC
>NW_017289764.1:0-264 GCF_001594075.2 Trachymyrmex cornetzi
AAGTTGATGCTTTTTTTAATGCCTTTAATTCGTTTCATCCGCGTTTACAATTCACTTTGGAAGCGGGTGATAATTCTCTGAATTTCCTGGATACTTCGATTATCATCAAAGACAATTTTTTAATTTTTGACTGGTACCGGAAACCCACTTCTCAGGCAGATTTTTAAATTTTCACTTAAACCATCCGATTTTTCAAAAGATAGGCATTATTTTTAACCTAGTTGACAGAGCGTTAATGCTATCGGATTTTGATTTTCATTCCAA
>NW_017289765.1:0-264 GCF_001594075.2 Trachymyrmex cornetzi
TTTTTCCAATTTATTAAATTCTTTATTTTGTATTATATCGCCATAAATATCTTGTACAATATCTGTATCAGTGGATGCGATACAACAATCAGGAAGTTTTATATTGTCATTAGAATCACTTAATATACCATCTCCTATATTTAATAGGAATTTTGCAAATTCAATTTCTTCTGGAAGAACTCGCATATTTTCTGTTAAAGAAAAAGAGCCTCCGCAAAAAATGCCCGTTTTCGGTACCTCGATTTTTGAAACTTTTATTATGCC
>NW_017289766.1:0-264 GCF_001594075.2 Trachymyrmex cornetzi
AATATGATATACAATAAGATCTTGTGAAAACGCATACTAAATCTTGTACGGATGTAAAGATCTACGCCGTTCACATGCCATTCGTGGTCAATGACTCTTGAAAATCAAGAGGTACGTGTAAATTACTGTTAAAATTTTTTCTCCTTATGTAATTGGTATGTCGGTATAAAGCGAACATTGTGCAATAATTATAATGTACTCATTTTACACATTCGGTCGACGATACTGATCAACACATACTAATGTGTTGATCAGTATCGTCGA
>NW_017289767.1:0-264 GCF_001594075.2 Trachymyrmex cornetzi
GAATAAGTAATTTAAAACTTCAACCAGATAAGTGCGAATTTCTTCGTCACGAGGTCGCTTACCGTGGACATATAATCGGCGAAAAAGGTGTTCATCCGGACCCACAAAAAATTACGGCAGTAAAAAACTTTCCGACGCCTAAAACGCTGAAAAACGTACGCTAGTTTTTAGGACTCGCCGGATATTACCGACGCTTTATTTCCAACTTCTCTTCAATAGCCAGTCCATTGTCAAATCTGTTAAAAAAGAACGTAAAATTTAAAT
>NW_017289768.1:0-264 GCF_001594075.2 Trachymyrmex cornetzi
ATTTCTCAAATATCGTTTTCCACAACGTCCTTCTCCTTCGATGAACTTACATTTTATTTCCGTTATTAGCTCATTTGTATTATTAATTGCACACTTTATTAACGAGCCACATTTGCATCTACCGTATGCATATCCTGTTTCTCCATCACTACTCAGTTTATGTCGTCTGAAATTAAATCCGCATGGCAGTTTGGCACTTTCCCAAATTTTTTCGGTAAATACTTGCTGCCAAGTTCCAGGTTGCAGTACAGTGTATTGTCGCGT
>NW_017289769.1:0-264 GCF_001594075.2 Trachymyrmex cornetzi
AACTCATCGAAATTTATCTATACTGATTTCTCGAAACAATGATTAATACGATTCACAATAATCTGTTATCTAAATCTTACTTCCCAATGTGAAACTGACGTAATCTTTCTTGTTACCTTACAGCGAGAGAAAAGAAGTTTTTTAAATGATATTTGTTTCGAAAGACAGAAGAAAGATAGAAAAATATTTACATTACACATTGTAACAAATATATACCACTGCTTTATTAAAAAAGCGCAATGTTTGCTAGAATTTTCTTACTTT
>NW_017289770.1:0-264 GCF_001594075.2 Trachymyrmex cornetzi
GCCGCTGCGCAAGAGCGAGCGAGACAGCGAGAGTGGTGGGGCTGATTCTCGTGTTGCCGGGGAACCAAATGTGCATCACTGATTACAACATGCAGTGAAGTATCAACTGAAGATATTAAACGCCACTATTGGGCATATAAGTAGCCTCGAAAAGGCGATGGCCTATAATGAAAATCTGTTGCTAAATGTTACCAAGAGAACGGGAATGCAACTAGATAAATATACGCAACGAGAGGATTTGGACGAGCATTTACAAATACTCAC
>NW_017289771.1:0-264 GCF_001594075.2 Trachymyrmex cornetzi
CTATATTTAAGCAATGTACTCTTTGTTTTCTGTTTATTCTTGCTTTTCACATTTTGCCTTTTCATTATCATATATTCGAAAAGTTGATAATTTACTTAAAATGTGGCCTATTACACACATCAATAAAAAATTAGTAGTTCTTATCCACAATAATCAATACGTCTCATTTCCAATGCTACATTTATAACTCAAAATTCCAAAATTGATTTAATCTAAGTTAAGTGATTAAAACTATCGATTTAAATCGTGGTTTTAGGCCTAGTT
>NW_017289772.1:0-264 GCF_001594075.2 Trachymyrmex cornetzi
TTTGGTCGCTTGTATATCCAGAATGGCTTGACCGATTTTTATTTTTTTTGTCTCAAATTACTTGTGGCGATGCCGTCTTCAGGATATGTTACGTCCGATTCAAAATTTTTTATATTATGAGTTCTGTACCCCTGAAGAATGGACTTTGGTGGTGCGGGATAAGAGACTTGTAGTATCTCTGATTTTTGAACATGGCCGGAGACCGCATCTCCTGATACTGATCATTAATATCCGAATCTTTAATGATTTGCGTGAGGAAAGCCT
>NW_017289773.1:0-264 GCF_001594075.2 Trachymyrmex cornetzi
TTAATTTTTATTACATAAAAACATGAAATATGACAATTATTTTTATAAAACAATTTTAAAATCTTTTAACTTTTAACATCAATAAATGTATTATAAATTATGAAGACACTTGTTTTAAATGATTAATAATCTTATTAATAACTTTCTTATTTTTAGTGACTCTTGGCTTATTGTTATATTTCGTTTCTGTTAGTAATGCGTTCACTTTGGTATCTCCTCCAGTTCTGAAACATTCTTGCAATACATTAAAAGTTATATCTTCTT
>NW_017289774.1:0-264 GCF_001594075.2 Trachymyrmex cornetzi
TTTTAATATGTTTCAGTTAAATTAGAAAAGATGAGTAAAGATTTCGAGACGAAGCTTGAAAGTATAAAGAGAAGTATACTCTACGATTTGAATAAAAAAATTAACGAAATGAAAATAATGATGAAGGCTGCAAATGAACCCAAAATTGACGAAACTCTAAAACAGAGAGAGATTTTACCGTCCTTACCAATGACGACATTCGAAGATTTTCAGCGTTTTGAAAACCAATTAAACGAAAATAATGATATGTCTGTAGCATTAGTA
>NW_017289775.1:0-264 GCF_001594075.2 Trachymyrmex cornetzi
TAGCGGGATTAGAACTTAATATAATGAATTATATAACTTACCCCTCCGATTTTGTCACATAACACTACAAACTATCACATAGTAGGGTATCTAGGATAAATCGTTGCAGGAGATCATTGAGTACAATTCGCGACACGTTCGGGATTGTTATAGATTTTCGCACGCGAAACGAGACTTCAATAAAAATCACTCGTGTTAGACGGTACATCTTCGGATATATCTTCGCTGTACGTCGTTTATACGGACGTGCAGATGCGCTGCAAT
>NW_017289776.1:0-264 GCF_001594075.2 Trachymyrmex cornetzi
TTTTTACGTTGTCCCATTGAAAGTCATGGTTGTGTTCCAGCCTATGCTCGGTAATAACTGATCGAGTTGTTGTGTTTCGCCTGATATGATTTTTATGTTCTGCAATTCTCGTTTTCAACTGTCTGCCTGTCTGTCCCACGTACGTGGCTGCACAATTTTTACAATCAATTTTATAAACCACGTTATTTTTAGAGTCTTTGGGTCGTGGGTCTTTCTGCACTTTGATATATTTATTAATTTTATTCGGACTACGAAAAGATACTC
>NW_017289777.1:0-264 GCF_001594075.2 Trachymyrmex cornetzi
GTCGATGCGCGAACTCTGTGGATCGAATAGTCCGACGTTGAGGAACGATGTCAGTACTGCAATTGCGTTTTGTAATAAAAATTAAGAAATTGATAATTGAAGATTTGGAGATTAAATGTAATTTTCATTAAAAAGAATAATATTTTATGATTTTTTCGGATATACCTATGTATGATTTACATCAAACAAAATATCAGATTTAAAAAATATGTATTTTCAGTCTTTCTCTAGATGAATAAATTTGTTAATTTTTCTTTGTTCTGA
>NW_017289778.1:0-264 GCF_001594075.2 Trachymyrmex cornetzi
AATGTTAACGATATATAAACGAGCGCGTTCACGGACTCGGTTCCTATTCTCTTCCATCCTAGAACAACCTAAGGTAGGAATACCGCGCTTACGATGAGCGCAAGCGACTTACCTTGAAACCTCGAAATCCGGCCTTAACCGTGCGCCTCACCCGTGACTCCAAGCGCGGCTCATGTAGGCACTACATGAGCCGTCGTCACTTAACCTATTTTTTATATTTTCCATTTAGCACTGTTTTGTACGTAAATGAACATTAGAAATTAT
>NW_017289779.1:0-264 GCF_001594075.2 Trachymyrmex cornetzi
TTCGTTGATTGAACGGTCGCGAAACGAAGAAATCGTGGAGTCCACCGGACGTAACAATATAAAAAAAGTATATGATAATATTAAAAACACGGAAAGACCTATTGGGTTGAAATCTAATCAAATTCTTTTTAAATTTTATTTGATTCAAGATTTAACCAAGTACATGGTCTCTCAGTGTTATTGGGATTCATTGAAATTTGATACACAGTTGAGCGAATGCGCAACAAAAACTAAACACCATAGTACAATTTAAGTGACTGCCAA
>NW_017289780.1:0-264 GCF_001594075.2 Trachymyrmex cornetzi
AAAAAATATACATGTATATGTATATATTTTGAGTATGAGAATAATTAAAAGAATTCACATAGGACGTTGCAATGAGAGAATAGATCGTAAGTATAGGACGCTGCAATGAGAGAATAGATCGTAAGTATAGGATGCTCATGAGTCGCAACGCATTTTGGGGAAACCCTCGGTGGCAACAAAGGCAAAAACTTATTATGTTAGCGCCTCGGTAGTCTAAAGGCTCAGGACGCTCACACGGTATGCAAGAGATCCGGGTTTGACTCC
>NW_017289781.1:0-264 GCF_001594075.2 Trachymyrmex cornetzi
CCTAGCATTATCGTTATCGTCATAAGAAGTTATAAAGTTATTGTTGTAATAAAAAAATAATGACTCGTTATTATAACGAGTCATTATTATAACAAAATAGAGGTAATAATAACGGTAGCGTGCTACGTTGCTAAATAACACGTTACTTCCCTTCCCTGAATTTTATCAAACATATACTTTTTTAAAAACATGAATATAAAGCTGCAACAAACATAATGATAAAAAATTTTTCATCGCATGTATAACTAAAAAATTACATGTATA
>NW_017289782.1:0-264 GCF_001594075.2 Trachymyrmex cornetzi
GCTCGAGCCCTGCATAAGCCACGAGTAACGAACGAGTTCAAAAATGACGTGTTTACATATATATATAATTATTTAAACGCGAGTTTAATAAATAATAATACACGTAAAATTGATTACTATATTTAATAAAACTTCATAAATAATAAAATGCATGGGTGCACGATTATTTAAGCAGAAAGTCATATAGTAGTTCATTTTTTTAAATACTGTTGCAACATTGTTAAAATCAACATTGTTGCACGTCTATACATTTTAACAACGTAT
>NW_017289783.1:0-264 GCF_001594075.2 Trachymyrmex cornetzi
TAATCAGAACTACTGGAACTCTCAAAAAATTTTTCAATGTGGGACTTAGAAAATTTTCGACTATCTAAAAAATAAATTTTTTGAGAGTTCCAATAGTTCTGATTGTCGTTTTGGGCAGTTCTCAACGAATTCTATCGAAATGTATCAGGTGACAAAGCGATTGGGCCAACGATATTCAAGATATGCGAAATTAAAGAAGTGATCAAAAATTGTTTTTTTTTAATTTTCTTGTTTGTTAAAATTGTTTTTTATGTATCAGGAACT
>NW_017289784.1:0-264 GCF_001594075.2 Trachymyrmex cornetzi
ATGTATTAATAACATTAAATACATATACGTTTTAAAAGAATCATTGAAAAATAATTTGCAACATGATAATTATTCATTCACTTAATTCTTCATCGCTTTTTAGCGAAGGCAGAATGACTTTTAACAAAATCGAGGTCGAAGGCCTCCTTGTGAGATGGTTTGCAATAACCGCGTCCTTAAAAATATGCAAGGGCTATTACATCCTCCATGCTAATGTGCACACTCTGATACTCCCGCGTTGAATTACAATGACTAACGCGATAC
>NW_017289785.1:0-264 GCF_001594075.2 Trachymyrmex cornetzi
GTGTTTCAATTTTCGAATTCAGTAATGTATCGTTGTCATTCGAAACAGATTCACTATCACTTTGCTCTTTTAGTTCAAAAAATTCAATATTCTCCGAACATAAATAATTTATCGTGAACATCTGGCAGTATAATATGCTTGTAAAGAGGATTGTTATATTTTAACCATGTTAAAGCATCAAATACTTTTTTTACATCAATTAATTCTTCCCAAATAATTTTAGATTTTGTCGGAATACCTCTGATTAAAATATATATTTCACTT
>NW_017289786.1:0-264 GCF_001594075.2 Trachymyrmex cornetzi
GTGCACGCCCTGGAGAGGTTCTTCCAGTCGTCGGATGACGACGAGGGGAGGCCCTGGAATCCAACCCCACCCCGCCGACCGCTGAGGGATCCGAAGCCCCCTGCGGCCGTAAAATGCTCTTTATTCGTTGTCATTGTGCAAGCCGTCCCATAGTGGGGTTATTTTACAAGCTACCTCAAGCCGGGTTCTCAGTTTTTCCCACTCCGCGGAGTGCCACCTTGTCGTGGTGAGTGGGCTCCTCCCGGGCGATATCGCCCCCTTCAC
>NW_017289787.1:0-264 GCF_001594075.2 Trachymyrmex cornetzi
TAATAAATAATAATGTATTTAATAAATCACAATTAACATTTTCCTCACATAATCTAATAATCAATAAAAATAAGGTTGTAGATCGTATTAAAAAAACACGAGCTTTACAGAAAGGTTATATCGATATTAATACATCATATATTAATGAATTACAAGATATTACAGAATATTATATAGGAGAAATGAATGTAAATTGTGAACATTGTGGTGCGAAACATTTTAATTCTGAAAAAGTAGCTAATAAAGGAAATTCATTTTATGATT
>NW_017289788.1:0-264 GCF_001594075.2 Trachymyrmex cornetzi
GATATATGGCGATAATATAATATAGGTGTGTGAGAAGTTTATGGGACACTTTTACTTTATATCGAATAATTATATCTCGTGGGCAGAACAATTTGCTAAAGCATCTAACAATTTTTAACTCGAAAATAATTTTGTTAGATCATCAAAATAATTAAATATCACGTTGAAGCATAATGAACAATACTGACTGAAAGAATTTTGCAAGCGTCCTACATAATTATTTTGAGATACTTTTTAGATACTTTAATAAAATCATTCTTTTCG
>NW_017289789.1:0-264 GCF_001594075.2 Trachymyrmex cornetzi
AAAAACTAGATACATTAAAATATACGGTTTTTGCTAGATTGAAATCAATATATGATGTAAATAGGACAGAGCAGAGTGCGTGACTAGAGGGAGAGAGTGGAGTGAGAGTGTGTTGGTAGGTGTAGGTGAAAAAGGGAGTGGAGGGAAAGTGGTGAGAGTGGGGGAGAGGTGGAGGAAAATGTTAGTGGCAGTAGAAAAGGAAGAGAAGTAAGGGAGAGGTTAGGGGACGGAGATAGATTTGGGAAAACGTGGCGCGCGAGGCGG
>NW_017289790.1:0-264 GCF_001594075.2 Trachymyrmex cornetzi
CCTTCGTATAGCTACAAAAATATAGGATTAATTAGGGTGATTTTGACAATGAAATTTCTTTATGATTGAGTCTGATAATGAATCACAATATCAGTAATTGAGAAAAAAATGCGGCTATATTTATAGAATAGATACATCATAAAATGATATAAAAAGTAATAAAAATAGAATTTTAAAAAAGCGATGGTTATCGATAATACCAAATGATTTAAATATTACATTTTTTCAGCGTCACCAATCACCTTAATTAATTTTATGCAATGC
>NW_017289791.1:0-264 GCF_001594075.2 Trachymyrmex cornetzi
TATTCTATATATATATATAGAATATATATATATTGTATTTATTTGTTATATTTTTTTATTATCACTTTTATTATTACTTTATTATTTTATTATAAATTTATTAATTTGTATCAAAGTTATACATTAATAGTAAAATTATATTTAAAAAATGAAGTATTAATTATAAACAAAATAAAATATAGGACTGCCATATTTGGATATCGGATCCATCCTATTGTATCCGCCTCTCCACCTTCCTCCTCTCCGTTGAGTTCCTCTCCATTG
>NW_017289792.1:0-264 GCF_001594075.2 Trachymyrmex cornetzi
GAGAATCACTCGACAAGTCCATAGATTACTATTACACTTCGGAACTGACAAGGTAATAGGCTTTGTAAACAAATATTTTTATGCGTTCAATATCGCAAAAATTGCAAGGGACATCGTGGCATCCTGCTACGCGTGCATGGCAACCAAATATAACTCAAGGCAATTGAGGCCACACCGAGAAGCAAGACTAAGGGAACAGGGCGAGAGAGCGCCAAGGATGGCACCGATGCAACTCAACCTGATCGATTTGACTGGAGAAGATGA
>NW_017289793.1:0-264 GCF_001594075.2 Trachymyrmex cornetzi
TAAGTATATATAATGAATCAACAATGGTATCTCTTGATATCTTTAAAAAAGAATTTTAATTACAATTCGATGTCAATGTCTATCTATCTTAGCCACATAGCCCATATAAATTATGCATAGATAATAGATGTTATGGGTAAAGTAGAATCATATATTCTATTCTATTGTATGATAGACAAATAATAAATATAAATATGAAGACTATAGGAGTTAATGCTGGTTTTAAACATGCGTAATAATTTTAATAACAAATTAATACAAAAA
>NW_017289794.1:0-264 GCF_001594075.2 Trachymyrmex cornetzi
CGATATACCGCCAGCACATTCCATCAGTAATACCGGTATTATTACGAAAAATTTTGAAATTTCTAGCGATCATAATCATGCGAAGAATAATCATGCGATGAAAAGCATGGAGGAAATAGTGGAAAGCGTAACGAAATCTTATCGCAAGCATGCACGTTTACTGATAAAACATTTGATTCAAAATGCTATACCTGATAGAATTAGTTGGGACGAGCATGGACTCGTGACTATAGATGGCAACGTCGTGAAAGACTCGAATATCAC
>NW_017289795.1:0-264 GCF_001594075.2 Trachymyrmex cornetzi
CATGTGTGAGAGCCCATAATTCTTTCCACCAGGCACCATGTACCGGAGTTTCGGCACGTGTTGAATGTCGTGTATTGCGACAGCGGGGGACTAAGTAGGTTTGTGGAAGGAGGATAATCAACTGGACAATTATAGGGTAAACCTTTTCGTAAGGATTCCTCATTGCGTCCACGTCAACAGCAACGGCATGCTCAAACTTTTTTATTCCTCATTAACAATCCTGAATGACAGGTCTTTCAGGTTATGACGTATCCTATCTCTCGA
>NW_017289796.1:0-264 GCF_001594075.2 Trachymyrmex cornetzi
TAACTTTTTCCATATATAAATTTCTGTCTAAAGCTACCGTGACATTGCCCTTATCAGCCCGTGGAAAAATAATGTTAGGATGAGATTTCATGAAATCATTTGTTATTTTTTCCAACTTTAATATTTCTTTGTCAATTGATAATGTTTTGAGATGAGATGAAACAACATTGTTTAAAATAGGTATTGAATGGTTTGTGATGTCTATTCTCTTGTCAATTGGAAATTTCCTTATGCTGTGTTCAATACTTTTGATACAATTAAATA
>NW_017289797.1:0-264 GCF_001594075.2 Trachymyrmex cornetzi
AAGCTAAAAAGAAGCAAATGCAAAAGTATGGACTTTCATTGCAACCTTTTGTAATCATCCAAGACCTACATATACCAACATAAACAAGATTTTCGTGAGTTTCGAAGATGTATACGAAGATTATACGAACCAGTCACGTTCTTGAAAGCTTTAGATATTTGTTTTCAATTAACTCACGTATTAAATCTTAATTATCAATACGAGTCACATCACATTTGGTTATTTATTCAAATAAGTATGTATAACATGAAAACAGTATTTGAC
>NW_017289798.1:0-264 GCF_001594075.2 Trachymyrmex cornetzi
CCAGCCATCCAAGCGGAGGGGAGGCTCGACCCAGGTGTCGGACCCCCCGGACGACGGGAAGAGCTCCCAGCACCCGCTCGAGAACCACGGGCTCGAGCGACTCCGCAAACGGCGGGGCCCAGTACCTCAACTTGTCCCTAACGAGCAAGTATGGCCTGCCCCATGGGTTCTCGTCCAGAGTCGCGACGAAACGATCCCAAGAGTCGGACTTAGCCCTGGCTATCGCGCCACGGAGTGCCCGTCTCGCTGCCCTGAGCCGCTCAA
>NW_017289799.1:0-264 GCF_001594075.2 Trachymyrmex cornetzi
AGACTGGTAATTAAAATAAAAAACGAAATTGAAATGAAATAGTAAAAGTGATAGATTCCAGAAAGTTCGGATACAGATCTTTGGAATAATTATAATAAAATAAATCAAATAACACATGTATATTTGCACGCTCATACTTGCTTGATACTTGTACTTGTTTTGTTTCGATGCGGTTTTGGCACGGACAAACTAGCGCCAGCAGCACCAGCGCGACGTGCGACGCGATATGTGACATTGAGATGATATTTAGATTCGAAAGGTCAT
>NW_017289800.1:0-264 GCF_001594075.2 Trachymyrmex cornetzi
TTACACAAATTGTCTGTTTTGTAAACATAAATTATCTGCTTTAGAAACACAAATCGTTTTCTATATAATTTTTGTTTTTACAGTAGAAAATCTGTGTAATTCTCTATGCCGTCGATGTGATAGATTTCCTAACCTAACAGTAATTCACTTTAACGATTAATATCTCTCTTCGCGAGACTGAGCACATTTTAGTGTCAGATGATTCCATTTCAATAATTCCTCATTTTTTGTATATGCTAATTTTCTCTCTTTTAATGATGAAAT
>NW_017289801.1:0-264 GCF_001594075.2 Trachymyrmex cornetzi
CTATAGATTTCATTACAAAAATTTGATTTTTATCATTAATATTTTACTAGACAACGATTATCCCATCAAGTTTATTTTTGAAACATTTTTCAATCAACGAATAAAATATTTAATAAAATCTAGACACGCTACACAACATAAAACTATAGATATATCTATGAATGAAAAACCAGTTTCTTGGTGGACGGTACCATTCATTCTTTTTCATACAGAAAAATTTAAAAGGTTTAATTCTAATGATATTAGAGTGTCTTATCACAGCCC
>NW_017289803.1:0-265 GCF_001594075.2 Trachymyrmex cornetzi
AAAAAAATAATCTTTTATTACTCCTGTTTCTCTATTATCTATCTCCTGTCATTATATTAATTATATATTTTATATTTCATTAATTTGCAATAAATTTATTTCATTTATTCTATTGTGTATACATCCGAAATAAACATATATATATATATATGAATTCATACATTAATACCTTTCAAATTTGCCGCGCTTTGCTATCCCCTCCACTTTTAGACCACTAATGGACGCTTAATTTTCAGGTGGCTAGACTCTTATTAGAGGGCCTCTA
>NW_017289804.1:0-265 GCF_001594075.2 Trachymyrmex cornetzi
TTTAGAAATCTCAAATTTATCATTGTTACAATAAAGTAATCTTATTTGTCAGATGTTCCAAATGAAACTAATAAAGAAAGTCGGACTGTATGTCCATACATAAACAAAGTAAACAAATATGTTCTAAAATGTTTTTTTCATCATTAGTGTAAGTCTTCAATAATGTCAAAATAAGATTTATCCAATAGCTCAGTATCCTTCATTAGATTTATACCATTTGTCTGTCCCTTAATATGAATCATTTCATGATTGCTCCAAAGGATAA
>NW_017289805.1:0-265 GCF_001594075.2 Trachymyrmex cornetzi
GTGTTAAATTTAACACAAAATTTTTTACTGTGTACTAAATATAAAAATTATCAAAATGTTGAAGCAAAATGTGATGCCTGATGAACTATTTTAGATAAAACTATTTTTAAAAAATAAGAGTTTGTTAAAGTTTATAACACAAAAATAAAAATCAGGTATTTATATCATATAAAGTGTTATTGCATCGAAAATTTCATTCTCACTATTAAAAAAGCTATCAGAAGACATAATGACGGTACCGTCTATCGAAGAATTGTAGAAAAGT
>NW_017289806.1:0-265 GCF_001594075.2 Trachymyrmex cornetzi
GAAAATATTTTTTTAAAAAACTTTATTTTAAAAAATTAAATATTATCCAGCGAGAAATGAGTCGTCGAGTTGATATCGAATCGATATCGATACGATGATTTCAACCAATTTGACATCGATTCGACGTTTAATTGATGATCATTTCTTGATGGGCAATTAACAATTTATTCATAAAGAATAAAATAGACTATATGTTTCTTAAAATTATATAGGGTAAAATCAGGGATTATGGCATAGGCTACTAATATGGAATAGTGGCTTATTT
>NW_017289807.1:0-265 GCF_001594075.2 Trachymyrmex cornetzi
ATGGTCATCAGATAGATTGGGAAAATATCAATATTTTAGATTCAGAACGTTTATTTTATAAAAAATCTATCTCGGAAATGATTCATATCAAAAAGCAGGAAAATGGTATTAATAATCGGAATGATACAGAAAAATTACCTAACATCTATTTACCCATTATTCAATCTCTGTCTTAATTTTGTTTATTTTCTTCTTTTATTACATAATTTTAATTTTATAATAATAAATTTTAGTCACTCATTTATATGAATTCTCTTCCTAATTT
>NW_017289808.1:0-265 GCF_001594075.2 Trachymyrmex cornetzi
ACAATCCGGTTAACAAATTGTTAACACAACTCAAGACATTATTAAAGGATTGGAAGCGACGCGATTTTGTGGAAAATTCAGTTTATAATAATTTAAACTCTTCTAATCCGGTGGTGCCTCTTGCTTATGGTCTGCCGAAAATACATAAAGTGGGATATCCACTACGTATTATTGTTTCATCGGTAGGGAGTTCTCTCCATTTATTTAGCCTCTTATTTGAATGACATTTTACATAAAAGCATACCAACAGCCAATAGTTTTATTA
>NW_017289809.1:0-265 GCF_001594075.2 Trachymyrmex cornetzi
ATATATATATATCTCATGAAAAACTAAATACATGTTATGTTAATATACCTTAATGTTATTAATAGTCGAACAGTAGGCGAAATTGATTGTCGTAAACATGTTTCTTGTTTTTTTATAATTGGTCCAACTAAATGGAGTAATCTTTCAAAAATATTAGGTGTCATTCGAGTATAATTACAGTACCAATTTAGATCTCCAAGACGCATTTCTTGTACTAATGTAGAAGCTTCACCTCTTATTTCTCGTTCACGAATGCATGGTCTAA
>NW_017289810.1:0-265 GCF_001594075.2 Trachymyrmex cornetzi
TGCTGAAAGAATAACGAGTACTTATCTAATAAACATTAAATTTTGTATTGCGTAATATATTTCCAGAGACGGTAGTGTGTCTCGACGCTAAGCTAAGCGCAGCGATACTATCGCGTTTCTTTACGCGAGACTGCGAGTTTAAGTATAACGAAACAACACTGATTAAATATTAAACAAACAGATTATACATTAAATAAACAAGATACATTTAGCTTTTCATATTTAACAAAGACTCTTTCATTTATCCTTTATTCCTTACTTCTCT
>NW_017289811.1:0-265 GCF_001594075.2 Trachymyrmex cornetzi
TGAACCAGATGGAGAACAGAGAAATGGGGCTCGAATAGTGATTTGATTGCAGAGGGCTGGATCTAAGGGATGATCGCGCTCAGAGAAGCTTGATTTCAAGCCAAGACCTCGCGTCGTTCTAACCAGTGAGCTCTATAATATACTGGAGCGCGTCTTCTCCATATTAAACTACAGGCCTTCTAATAAGAGTTTAGACATGAGAAAACCACTTTTGATTAGTCCGCCAATTGTTTTAACAATTTCAGAGAGAGAGAGAGAGAGAGAG
>NW_017289812.1:0-265 GCF_001594075.2 Trachymyrmex cornetzi
TATGCCCTTTTAATATTCATTTGTTTTATACATATTGAACCTTATTATTATATTATTTTATATACGCGAGCGAAAATGTTGCGTTATGATAGTAAATTTCACGATTTTACTTTTACTTTCTCTTATATCCGGAATCACTTTGGTTATCAAGTTTGTCAAATTCTAAAGGAGGCTTGTAAATTGGTGAAATTGAGTGTGAATATTAGAACACGTATTAGATTCTTAAACAATTGTCGCAAATTTAATTTAGTACCACCACACTTAA
>NW_017289813.1:0-265 GCF_001594075.2 Trachymyrmex cornetzi
AAAATGTGCGATTAAAAATTCGGCCCAGTACTGGTAAATGGTACTGGCCCAGTCATTTTAGCCAGTCATTTGACAGCTGATGACCCAGCACTGGTTGACAGAATCTTGGCCGTCAGTTGATAGTAGTTGGCTAAGTTGGTTCCGTTGCAATTGCTGGCGATCCTACATGGGATATTAAAGAACCATCACAAAGAAATTTTCTTTTTTTTTACATCGGTCTAAAATAAAAAGTTTTCTACAGTTATTATATATGGCTGTTTAAAAG
>NW_017289814.1:0-265 GCF_001594075.2 Trachymyrmex cornetzi
ATTTATATCAAAATTATTTTAATCAATTTAAAAGTAAATGAAATTTTAACTATGACTTTATATTTTTAATTACTAATTACAATTCCATCAATAAAGATGTTATTAACCAAATGCAAACAAATGAACTTGCAGACAAAAACCCAGGTATCTATCTATTTTTAAATTTACCAACAATAGATATTAATAATATTGAAAATGAAGCAGAAATTGATTTTCAATTCTTATTTATGATTAAAGATATATCTGGAAACATTATTGGTAATAA
>NW_017289815.1:0-265 GCF_001594075.2 Trachymyrmex cornetzi
AATGCGCGGACGATTCTCCTCTATTCCCGGCCCATTTCGCGCTCGCACTCCTGTTGCGTGCGTTCTCGCTTATTTGGTAATCTATTTTTTTCCCCCGCAGCCGCGACAAATTGCTATGCTTTTTGTCATAGAAACTACTGTTAATCATTGTTATCCTTTCCCGTCGACCTTTTTCCTTCGTCATACATAATAGGATATTGATGCTCGTTCTTAAACCCCCTTGGGTGTGTTCGGATTCGCATCCAGGTTCCCAGGTGTCATGGTT
>NW_017289816.1:0-265 GCF_001594075.2 Trachymyrmex cornetzi
GTGTCTATAATTCTTACTGTGCTGGTTTTAACATTAATAAAGAATTATACAGACACCGCATAGTGTTAAGTCCACACCGATAAAGTGCAATGTACGCTTCTATTCATGAATTTCGGTCCTTATACCTTATATGCCTCATTAAAAGGAGATACTGTAAATTTAGAAATTTCTTATCTCGGTAGGAAGTTAAAGGGAAGAACTGTGGATTTAAAAAGTGAAAAAATTAAATTGAAAAATTTTGTACGTAATCTTAAGAGTAAGTTTA
>NW_017289817.1:0-265 GCF_001594075.2 Trachymyrmex cornetzi
CGGATTCGACTGTAATTGGTCAATTTCTTACGGCTTAAAACACCTATTGTAGATCCGGGGTAAAAGATGACTTAAAGACGTCTTATGTCACAATTTTAGACTTTGTGTTATTTGGGTTGGCTGTGAGCCATCTTTCCCGAACTGTGACGAAAAAATGGATATAGAATTTATAAATAAATAGTAAAAATGCAAATATAAATTATAAGTCACGTTACAATTTATGTATCTTTATTATGTATATAATGTTGATTACGACAACTTGACT
>NW_017289818.1:0-265 GCF_001594075.2 Trachymyrmex cornetzi
GAAAGTTACTTTTTAAAAGTAACAAGTTACAGTTACTCGTTACCGAGTACTTAAGAAAGTAACGGTAAAAAAAACTTTTCGTTATTTTTCCGTTACTTTTTTAAAATCGACGACCGCCAATCACAGCAGATGGGTCTAGGTTTTTTAGTTTCAAGCGTCATGCACAGTAAAAAATTTTTGTGTAAAATACAACTATTATAGCGGTATTATACTATATAAGTGGTATAGTTTTGAGACCCATAATAATGTTTATAAACGGTCACGC
>NW_017289819.1:0-265 GCF_001594075.2 Trachymyrmex cornetzi
AAAAATACTTATTTGAAAAATAATTGATAAAACAGATGACTTTAAGATCCCTTTAAATTTTGATATTTCAGCAAAACCATTCTTTCCGTGAATGTATCTTCAGTTTACAATATGGTATTCATCCCTATAGTCTGACTGCGAGAGCGCGGATTGCATCGATATGGTGAACAACGATCTCGATGAAGAGGATATCGAGGAGGTGCTCGAGAGTCATAATCGTTATCGCGTTGTCATTGCGAACGGCAAGGAGAGTCGCGGAAATCCT
>NW_017289820.1:0-265 GCF_001594075.2 Trachymyrmex cornetzi
TATTAAGTTACAATGCTACATGAATAGTAATTTATATATAAATCTATATGTAAGTATATATATATGTGTAAAACCTTCCTCTGTTGTATTGCCGCACAAATCTTATCAGCAGGTTCGAATTAAGGTTTCTGCCGCCTCTATAGACAATGAATTTTTGCCGCTCCTTCTTCAACTGAAGGACCACGTCAGCGAAACGAGTACTAAAAAAAAAGGGTCATCTGTAGGGACCGTAAAGTTATTTTCTTTTACATAAAAATAAATTTTC
>NW_017289821.1:0-265 GCF_001594075.2 Trachymyrmex cornetzi
AAAGAAATAAGATACTTTCCATTCAGTGGCATATCAATACATTATTCTGTCTTAGTATTCAGTAAGTAATAAACTACTTTTTTTTTTAGGAGACAAAATGCTTTTCAGCAATGAAATATAGTTATACATTATGTGACATAATAATACATACGTTAACTTGTAATTAAAAAAATCTTATACACTTATATCTAATATTCAAATATAATCTTAAAACCTCTTATCGGAATATCAGAATAATGATCCTCTAGAAAAATAGATGGTAATG
>NW_017289822.1:0-265 GCF_001594075.2 Trachymyrmex cornetzi
GTATATATTAGTAATTCAAGATTGAATTATTTAAAGCAACGAAGATCCAGCTCCAACCGTAATGGGCCGTTACATTCTTATTAATTGAATTTCTCAAATATACGGTCATAAATATATTGTTTAAATACTTAGTATTATTCAAACAAATATTTATTTAAATTTAGTCATTTTTTTAGTGCACTGAAGATTGAACATTGAATGAAAGATTAGAATTCCATATAATTCAATCAGATAATTTATTTTTAATCCATTTTGTTCTGATTGG
>NW_017289823.1:0-265 GCF_001594075.2 Trachymyrmex cornetzi
TTTAAAAATAAACAGAAAATTTATACAAGAATAAGGATAAAAAATTGTCTTTGTGGAATATTTAACATTTTAATTAGTAATAATAATCAAGGAGTATGTAAGTCAATGCTGGATATTATTGCGAAAATTCTTGTATTCTTAAAGAACATCATTTTTGAAGGAAGACTTCCTTTGGCGTTGGGCATAATTTGACAGAAAGTTTGAAATATTTACGGCAATTTTTGTTTGTACTAACAGAGCAATTACGAATTTGACGAATTTTTTT
>NW_017289824.1:0-265 GCF_001594075.2 Trachymyrmex cornetzi
TATGTGTATAATATAAAACTGTGTTATAGTTTCTTATGTGTATGTACAAGTTAAGTTATTACTCCAGACTTTTATATTTTATCCATTATGCCGATCACTATAGTAGTAAAAATCTTATAGTAAATGAAAATCTCAAAACATATTTAACACCAGATATTAGATCTATCAAGTTAACATTTCCTCAAAGTGATGGGTCGTTTCATTGGATGGTGAACATTCAGCACAAGCTGGTAATTACATATAAAAAATTCTACACGTTTTATGT
>NW_017289825.1:0-265 GCF_001594075.2 Trachymyrmex cornetzi
TTTGAAATGTTGACAATAAATGTTGATAATATTTTTTATAGATTTAAGTTGTTATCTTTTCTACATCTTTTTTAACATTAAAAAGAAATTGAATTTTGGTCAAAGGTACAACACCCATGTTGTACCTCTGACCAGGGAGTGTTATACCTTTAACCAATGTATAAATGGTATGTATAAAAATCAGATATTCAACAGAAGGTTAGTTTTATTTATATTTTTTATTTTTAATGTCCTTTTACATTTTTTCGATTACATGTAACTTTAT
>NW_017289826.1:0-265 GCF_001594075.2 Trachymyrmex cornetzi
TCTGAACTTATTGCACCGTGTGCAATAATTCTGAGAATTTTTCGATAAAGAACAAACTATTGTTAGATTTAACAGTACTTGTACATGGCCAGTTTAATGTATCAATGTATAATTTCGGCATAATGCTGGATTCATACTGCATTCGATGTGCGTCGTACGACGTTCTGCAACCAATCAGAAAACAGGATTCCGATGAATTTTCCTTCGTATCATCGGAATCCTGCTTTCTGATTGATTGCAGAGCATCGTACGACGCAAATCGGAC
>NW_017289827.1:0-265 GCF_001594075.2 Trachymyrmex cornetzi
TTTTGTGGTTTTGAATGTCAACTTTAAGATATTGAAACATATTTTTCCTTTAAATATTTTTGTTTCAGAGTTTTACATTTTTGTATAAAAGAGAGCGACTTTTCTCATTTTGTCAACTATATTTAGTTATAATAATTTATATACCATTCGTTATAAATGTACAACTTTACAAATACTTTCTAAAGAGAGAGAGAGAGATGTTAAAATATACGTAAAAATTTTAAATAAAAAAATTAAAAGAGTTATTTATAGTATTCAATTATTT
>NW_017289828.1:0-265 GCF_001594075.2 Trachymyrmex cornetzi
TTAATACACAATCCAATTTAATCTTCTACGTCACTGATTTTGTTTCTTGATGACATCATATCTAAAAGTTGGCGAGCCGAAAATTATTGCATTACTACACTTTAATCGTAGCTATTACCTCTACTACCTACTGAGAAGTAAGATAGTAGGTATGAAAGAGAGAGAAAGAGAGAGAGAGAGAAAGAAGGAACAGAGATGGGAGAGTCTCACAGCTCCGTTAATTAGCAAGGAAATAATTTCTCGGTCATTAAACCAACCTGCCGCC
>NW_017289829.1:0-265 GCF_001594075.2 Trachymyrmex cornetzi
GTTGGAATTTACGAACGATTTGTAGGCGTCTAGGAGCAACGAGAGAATTTCGGCGACGATCGATATACGTCGCACGTGACGCTCACTGTCAACGTTCGTAAATTCCTACCATTCCTGATGACGTATGCATGAAATTGCAGTTCGGTTTATCGCCCAGTTTCGTCGAAAATACTGATTGCAATGCGCTGCATTGACGAATTTAAACTTAAGCTCTGAATCGAAGCTTCATTACATCAATTCTAGTTTATTCAAGATGTTTGAAGAT
>NW_017289830.1:0-265 GCF_001594075.2 Trachymyrmex cornetzi
TACCCTAAAATTTTAACAAAATTGAACATTTCTTTTTTACATTTCTTAAAAGTTTGAATCTTTTTAAGAATATTTTAAAACTTAAGATAAAGTAAGATTATTTTATTATATTAAAAAAATTGTTTCGAATCTTCTTTTGCGTTTTTTTCGAAGCCATGCTTTTCAAGACGGGTGTAAACTTTTCTCCGAAACTAACAATCCAATTGACTTCAATTTTGGCAGGAATATTCTTAAGAAGATTATTTATCGTGTAATATACGATTTT
>NW_017289831.1:0-265 GCF_001594075.2 Trachymyrmex cornetzi
GGGTGTGCGGAGAAACACAGACTATCGATATATCAACATGAATCGAGATGATACGATATTTCAGAATATCGATTATATCGAAACATATTCAGGATATATACAACCATCATCTGACGACGTCTTTATAATTTTAAAATTTTTAATAATTTTATTATTGCGAGTTTGAATAAAGAGAGTTTGAAACGTTCATTCGACAAGATTACGAAACCGATTACTGACAAGGTATTCGAATTTATTATTAAATATATATGTTACAATTCGATTA
>NW_017289832.1:0-265 GCF_001594075.2 Trachymyrmex cornetzi
GAAAAATCGCTTCAAAATGCCCATTTTTTCTATTTTGCCTCCGCAAACGTTTTCGACGTCTCGAACGAGGAAAATATATATAAGATTGTTTGAAGTACATTTTATGATGAAAAAAATGCGACTATAAAGAGCTCTCTGCGATTAACAGAACCGAAGATATGAAGTTGTGAAATAGGGTCTAAAAGCGGTTTTTCTTATATAAATATCCACTTTTTAACTTATAAATTGCATTTTGCTTACACAAAAATTTTTTCTTGTACCAAAT
>NW_017289833.1:0-265 GCF_001594075.2 Trachymyrmex cornetzi
AAAAAGCAGTTTTTCATTTTATTAAAATACAAAAAAGATTATTTTTAATGCATGGACACGAAAGAACCAATGTGTGGTTCGAGGGTTAATTTTGCTATTGGAATCGATCATTAAAACAGCATTGTTATAAGTCTTCCATATTTTGTAAAATTAAATATTTTGTAAAATGAAATAGAAAAAGAATAGGCTTCATTTTTACAAAGAATCGCAAATTTCGCATGGAATATTGCAAATTATTTGTATGCCAAATATTATCGTAATTTAT
>NW_017289834.1:0-265 GCF_001594075.2 Trachymyrmex cornetzi
TCTCGTTAGTTTTCGCAGAGTTCTATGCATTACAATCATTTTTAAGCAGAGTTCCGGCCGCTAGATATTTTTAAGTAATTTTTTAATGTCTGGATGTTGCACGACACTTGTAGAAATGTTTAAAAAAAATTTTCTAATCGATGAGACAGTCGTAAAATGAGAAATGGGATGAGGAGTGATTATGAAATAACATCGTTACTGCAAGTGTAAGTATTGCAATTAAATATATTATTTTATATTAATACTGTATGATTTTCACGTGTAT
>NW_017289835.1:0-265 GCF_001594075.2 Trachymyrmex cornetzi
CAACGTAAAACTTCACTGTCTCATCGTGAGCTATCATTTAATATCAAATTCAATTCCAAAATCGAGCACCGAAAAACTGGCGAAATATCCTTCCTTTTTGCGGTCTTCATCTTCTCCTTGTGTAAGACTGACAATTTTTGAATAATTTATTAACACTTTTTTTATATACTTATGTTTTCGGATAGGTTATCGAACCGGACTGATACTTTTCAATAATATATTGTGTTTCATATAATTAAAAATTTCATAAGAAATAAATTATTTT
>NW_017289836.1:0-265 GCF_001594075.2 Trachymyrmex cornetzi
GGCACGTGGTACAAAATTGTCTTTTGTAGCACAAATTAGCACAAAATGAGCACTAAATAGTTCAAAAGGTCTTTTTCGATTCTGCTCATTTGGTCCTGCTAGCTTGACAGAGGTGCGTTCAGCAGATGTATACGTCAAAACGAATGAGAATCGAACATTCGATTCGCGTTCGACTCGGTTCCCTCATGAAGCGGTACATCAGAGACTATTCGTGCGCGATTCGTGCGCGGTGTAAACGTGCAAATCACGTGTTCGTTATTTGGCT
>NW_017289837.1:0-265 GCF_001594075.2 Trachymyrmex cornetzi
ACGGCAACCGGTTGTCACACCAATCTCGGCGCGACGTCTGCCCAACGTACGTTAGCCGACCCTGACTTACTGACGAAGCTCGGGCCAACGTTGGCAATACGTCGGCAACCAGTTGTCACACCAATCTCGACGCGACGTCGGCAATACGTACGTTACCCGACTCTTACTGACGACGCTCGGGCCAACGTTGGCAGTACGTCGACAACCGGTTGTCACACCAATCTCGGCGCGACGTCGGGCCAACGTACGTTAGCCGACTCTTACT
>NW_017289838.1:0-265 GCF_001594075.2 Trachymyrmex cornetzi
CGACACAGTGGGGTACAGTGTTCTGGTCAGTTCGCTGTCGCTCCCTTCCCTCCACAGTATGTGTAACAGCAACACAGTGTTCCAGTCAGTCAGCTATCGCTTCCTTCCCTTCACAGAGAGCATGGGAAGGTACTGATAAAGAGTGTGTGAAAGTGCTGACTAAGAGAGTGTGGGAAGTGTGTGGGAACTGCTGACTAAGATGTGTGAAAAGCAAGTGTGTGAAAGTGCTGACTAAGAATGTGTGAAAAGATAGAGTGTGGGAAAA
>NW_017289839.1:0-265 GCF_001594075.2 Trachymyrmex cornetzi
CGTAGAACTCTCCTCAATTGACACGGGATTCTGCGTAAATAATAGTCTAGAATCACTGAATTACACTTTCTGAGAAGTGACGACTCGTTAGAGGTAGAAACAAACGCAAGAATTCGGTCGATCTATTGTCTATTGGATTGTACTCGTCGCGTGCTCGTGGGATCATCGGATTTCATTCAACGCGTGTATACTCGTTAGGGTACTCGAAAAGGAAGCGGGAGAAAGCGGACCTTCCTTCTTTTTAAGACAAAAGCAGAAATCCGAT
>NW_017289840.1:0-265 GCF_001594075.2 Trachymyrmex cornetzi
AAATGTAATCGATCAATTGCTTTACTTAATTTTATTACTTCAAGATTCTTTTTTACTTCTTTATATTTCAACACGAAACAATTTCGTTGAAATATCTAAAAATTTAGCTAGATACTGATTCGAAAATAATATTGTTGGTCTATCAAAATATTTGTGAAAAACTCAAACATGAGCCAAGCTGTAAAAAATGTTGATATTCTAATCATCAATTTGAGTGTCTTACATAATTATTTTGATAGTTCAACAAAATTTATTTCAGATCTAG
>NW_017289841.1:0-265 GCF_001594075.2 Trachymyrmex cornetzi
TTCCCGGTGGCCTCCGCTGCCATCGCTACCACTGCCGCTGCCAGAGGAACTGAGTTACGTCGCAGTAGGACCGCCAATCAGCCCGTTGCCACCAACACCAGCGAAGCCGAGGACACCAGGGCGAAGGAAGAGGAGAAGGGTAAACCCTCGGTTATCCCTACAGCTCTTCGGGACAGACTCCGACGGCTCCGAAGAAACGTGGTTGGCATTACACACTGACACACGCACACGCGCCGCAAGGCGCCATAAAGACTTACCATTAGTA
>NW_017289842.1:0-265 GCF_001594075.2 Trachymyrmex cornetzi
TTCCCGGTGGCCTCCGCTGCCATCGCTACCACTGCCGCTGCCAGAGGAACTGAGTTACGTCGCGGTAGGACCGCCAATCAGCCCATTGCCGCCAACACCAGCGAAGCCGAGGACACCAGGGCGACGGAAGAGGAGAAGGGTAAACCCTCGGTTATCCCTACAGCTCTTCGGGACGGACACCGACGGCTCCGAAGAAACGTGATTGGCATTACACACTGACACACGCACACGCGCCGCAAGGCGCCATAAAGACTTACCATTAGTA
>NW_017289844.1:0-265 GCF_001594075.2 Trachymyrmex cornetzi
CATATTTCTCCATTATTTGTGGCTCGGACCTTTGGAGACCATCATCATCACATACATTACATTTCATTTGATCGACATCGGAATATCATCAATTTTCGGTATCGCATTTCTTCTGATGTTCATCCCTTTTTAAGGTGAAGCAGTCAATGCTCTGATAGTTTCTAGCAAACATTTCTAATCTTTATATAAGGCACATGTACATATATATATATGTAGTCAATTTCAATTTAATCGGCTTATTAAATTGAAAGTAACTTGTATGTGT
>NW_017289845.1:0-265 GCF_001594075.2 Trachymyrmex cornetzi
AACGTTAGCTTCTGCGTGTATATATTATTGTTATACATCTCAAATAAATCATTAACTATTCTCGGTTGAACTAATTGAATGTCAATTATTAATACATATTTTAACAAAACCGTACGAATTCATAAGTATATATATTTCTAATTGTTATATATAATTCTGAGAAATTCTATACATGTCCTTTAAATTAGAATGGAAAATGTTGGTGATGCAATAACTTTGTGAAATACATTTGAGAACAATGTAAGAAGAAAGGTTCAAATATAAT
>NW_017289846.1:0-265 GCF_001594075.2 Trachymyrmex cornetzi
TACATTGAACTGTCAATCAAAAAAAGAACAGAATGCGTTTTTCACTTGAAAGGTCAATTTTTTTAAAATGAATCATTCTTCTTTTATTATCTTGTCTGAAATTTACTAAATAACAGAATATGATATGTTTTATTGATAAGATTTAAAAGTTAGTTGCACAATAAAAAGTCAGATTAAATTACATCGATGATAAAAAAAATAGAAAATTTGTAAAATGATATTGATCCTGACAGACATCAATTAGATAATTCATAGTACAGACTAT
>NW_017289847.1:0-265 GCF_001594075.2 Trachymyrmex cornetzi
GGCCAGCCGCCGTTGCAGTTCGTGCAACCTTGTCTTAATTTGGTGGCTGGCCAGGGCCTCTGCAGAGCGTTTGCTCGGCGGCCCAACTGTGGGGCTAATTGATCAAAATGATCTTTGAAGCCCCACCGGCCATCCAAGGTAAGACCCAGATATTTCAGGTTGGGTTCCACCCGGATGCGGACTCTATCCTCCTCGACCCAGGCCGCCGGTGGCACCCCGCTGGCCCCGTCATGGAAAAACAGGGCCTCCGACTTCGCGGGGGCCA
>NW_017289849.1:0-265 GCF_001594075.2 Trachymyrmex cornetzi
CCCTCACACCGTACCACAGGGCATCAGCCCTTTGGTGAACAGTTCCAGAATCTGATCCTCTCTATGTGTTGGTTTTAACCATAATAATTTTATTGAGAAAGGTTGATGAGTATTTGGAATGCTTCGGCATTTGATACTAAAATTTGTATCGCCTCATGCATTTCCTACTCGTTACTAGGAGTAATATTCCTTAGGGCAATTTTCTGAGCCTCAGATTCAGGGCTCTCCAGGATGAGGTGCCTGACTATATCAATGAGCTTTAGAG
>NW_017289850.1:0-265 GCF_001594075.2 Trachymyrmex cornetzi
GAGTCTGTTTTTTTTAAATATTTATAGCAACAAAAACAATGTGTTTCATAATATTTTTAATAAATAGGTATTTAATCACAATTTTTAGATTCCAAAAATATTTTTTATTTTTTAAGAAACTCTAGATATAAAGGACACATAGATTTCATTATATATTATTCCTTTTTTGTGTTAATGTAATTTTAAATAAAACGTTTTATGCATTTAAATAATAATTTAATATTCTATCTTTTTCCATATTTGATCTCAAAATAATTTCTTTCGT
>NW_017289851.1:0-265 GCF_001594075.2 Trachymyrmex cornetzi
ATACTTTTATTTTCACTATTTATTTATAAATACTGTGGCTATCTTTCTTAATATCATAGCCATCTATTGCCTAAAAATCAGATAAGATGGCCAATGCATACTTTGTAATATTTTGATAAATTAAAATTTTTTGTTAAGTATTTTCTCTTTAATTTCTCTCTCTCTCGATGGTATTTGTTACTTTAAGCTTCAGTGAAAGTAGTATCCCAAATATTGTTAAAAAGTAACAAGAATAAATGTGTTTTTTGCATTTTAAAAAACTATG
>NW_017289853.1:0-265 GCF_001594075.2 Trachymyrmex cornetzi
GTAATTTAAAAGAAAGCTCCGTGCAACAGATGACCTTTAAGTATTTCATAAATCACGAAAGAACAAATTAAGAGTACCACCTGTCTTATCTTCACTGCAGTAGATTCTAGGAATTAGTTCACGTAATTAATTAACAGGAGATTACATCGGTGGCTCGACCGACCACCGTTTCTCTATTAAGTTCAAGCGTGACTTTAATGTTGGATCGATTAATAGCCTGTTTTCGGCCGGGTGAACGTGCACAACATCTTATTAACAAAAAAAA
>NW_017289854.1:0-265 GCF_001594075.2 Trachymyrmex cornetzi
TTAAGAGTTCCAGGAGTTCTGATTATCGTTTTGGGGAGTTCTCGGTGAGTTCTATCGAAAAGTGTCAGGTGACAAAGCGATTGTGCCAACGATATTCAAGATACGCGAAATTAAATAATTGATCAAAAATCGTTTTTTTTGTTTTTTAATTTTTTGGTTTGTCAAAATTGTTTCTTATGTGTCAGGAACTCTAGGTATTCATTAAATGAAGCTATTGAGCCGCTCAGAACTATTCGATCTCGAATTTCGCTGAGAAGTTAGCATC
>NW_017289855.1:0-265 GCF_001594075.2 Trachymyrmex cornetzi
ATAAAAATAAACTATTTTTTATTTTATATATATATTAAAATCTTCCCTAAACTTGATTATTTTGAATTCGAACAATTCAAATTGCGTCAACGTACAATTCAATCGCGGTTGTCGACAACATGATTAATTAAGCAAATCAACTTACGCAATTTATACACGCCATTATCTTTATACTATTAACTATTGCGACTGTCATTAAATGTTTTATTCTTCTTTTTTTCATTGCTCAAGTATTTGTAGTTGAAAAGTAGAAGGAAGTAAATTC
>NW_017289856.1:0-265 GCF_001594075.2 Trachymyrmex cornetzi
CAGCGGGTATCCGAGCTCCCACCGTGGTTTCTCTTTGTCCTTGTCCATGTTCTATGTTATCGTGGTCGATGATGGGTATTAACTCCGGGGGCTCGCCTGCACACCGAACCGTCCTCTTCAATCCCTACTGGTGCAGTCTCCTGTTGATGGCGAGGCTTCCACCAGAGGAGGGTCACGCTCTCCTGCTTGTCTTGCCTGTTGCTCAGGTAGCGTACTTGGGGTATTAATTGTTCTGTGGATACTCTATCCATATCCTCTTCTGTCG
>NW_017289857.1:0-265 GCF_001594075.2 Trachymyrmex cornetzi
CAGGTTCCGAGTGGTTGATTGATATAATGTGTTTGTATGCAGTTTCAAGTATATATGCCGTTGTTATGCAACTAAAAAGAATTGAATTTGTTGATTCGTTATTCCTAGTTCATTAGGGATAATAAGCAGCATCGAATTTACCTGTTCAATTGAGGCGTTAATAAAAAAAATCAAAATGAGTGAAAATAAAATTAAATCAAAGGCTGTAAGTGCTGTAAATAAAATTAGTTCCGTAAAAATAGCAGGTAATTATTTCCTTTGTGTT
>NW_017289858.1:0-265 GCF_001594075.2 Trachymyrmex cornetzi
GACAGCGAGTCTCTCGCGCAGCGGCGAAATGGTGGGGCGGTTTTCCATGTTGCCGGAGAGCCAAATGTGCATCAATTCAAAGCACTGTTATCCGTATGAGGATCGCGTCGCATGCTCCAATGACATGCTCATATACGAGGTGTGATCAAAAAGTAAGGTGACTTTTTGAATTTCGCGCGCTCTGTACAGTCTAATTTCAAAATTTTTTGTTGTGTTGGTACACTCGTCACGATCATATGTTCACAGTTTTGACTATATAGCATGT
>NW_017289859.1:0-265 GCF_001594075.2 Trachymyrmex cornetzi
TAAGAGATTATGAAAGTAATATTTTTGTCAAAATGAATTCTTTATCTTAATGAAAATGTTGTTATTATAATCTTTTCATTTTAAGACAATCCGTTTTACCTTAAAAATAAGGATTTTTGTTAAAAAATAGTGAAATTTTTCAGATTCTGCAATTATGAATTTCATTTAAAGTTACACAAGTAACCAGTAAGATAATATCAAAAATTAATTCGAATATATATCTATATTATCAATAAATACCAAAAATTAACTCGAATATAAATAA
>NW_017289860.1:0-265 GCF_001594075.2 Trachymyrmex cornetzi
TAACAAATAAATATTTGATTTATTTACTGAACAACTAATGTCCGCATTTCAATGTGACTTTACTATAAATATTCTTGAATTCATAAAGTACTTATATAAAAGAAATTGAGATTTTTATCATTATTTTATAATACATTTTCATATATTTCTATTAAAATACAAATTTTAAAAATATTATTTTTTATTGAAATAACTTTTATTTCAGATGGTAAACTGTCTCTAATTTTTTGTATTACTTTTAAATACAATTTAGAATAATCTGTAA
>NW_017289861.1:0-265 GCF_001594075.2 Trachymyrmex cornetzi
CTTATGCCCGTATCACCCTGGCGATTGGAGATTGCATCTGCGTTCGCGTTTGCGTCTCTTGATTAATTAGAAAGAAATGACTGACCAGCAGCTTTACTTTGATTGGTTAACGCAAACGTGAACGCACACTGATAGAGCAATTTTGCTGAAGAATCTAAACAAATCTGAAAAATAACTGTGTTGAACCATTAAAACAATTAGGTAGGACTATAAAATTGATTGCTAGAATATCAAAACATTTTACAGCATTGCTCATCATGGTTAA
>NW_017289862.1:0-265 GCF_001594075.2 Trachymyrmex cornetzi
CCTACTCGGTAACGAGTAACTGTAACTTGTTACTTTTAAAAAGTAACTTTCCATTCCCTGCTTCTGATATATGACTAATGGCTTATTGTAGAAGGCCCATTAGACGTAATAAAAACAGATGGAATAGCTACATATGTATGTGTGATGTATCTATGAGTTGACAATACACGTTACGTCCTAAATTAAAATGGCATTGGGAACGAAGGAAAAAGTGCTATTACATTACACGTGTATACATGTATTTCAAATACATGTTTGCATCCGA
>NW_017289863.1:0-265 GCF_001594075.2 Trachymyrmex cornetzi
CATCCGCTTTGATCGAAAATAGGTTTATTCCTTTTAATTGAATAATTATTTGTAATTTTTTTTAAACTTATAAAAAATAATACTATTTTTAATCGGCAATCAAAAAGAAGTCATTTTTTGAATGCGACTTTTTTCATAATTCGTTCATAGTCTAAAGATTTTTTCAATTCGTTCATCCGTTTTTATAAATTCGATTTTCCGCCATTTTGAATTCGAAATTGTTGGAGGACTTATATTTCAAGATTAATAATCCTAAAAATTTTCA
>NW_017289864.1:0-265 GCF_001594075.2 Trachymyrmex cornetzi
ATTTTTATTTATTTTATTGTTTGATATTTTTAAAATTTATTTTGTAATTGTATAGAATTCCGAGCCAAAAATTGAAGTAATCAACGTATCGTCAAAATCAAATTACACCATAATTACATTTTTCGAATGTCTGTTCGCAATTCCACCAGCTGCGTCGTTTTACAATTCCTCACAACTATTTTTCTTACATCCGCTCCCGGATGAGAATCTAGAATTATCGATCATTTCTCTTATTATTCGTGCTGAGAGGCCGTTCGAAAAAGAT
>NW_017289865.1:0-265 GCF_001594075.2 Trachymyrmex cornetzi
CTGAAAACAAAATATAACTTTGATATCCGGTTGCAATTAACCTGCGCCTCTTACACGATCATTTTCGAGCCAAGATTTCCCATTAGCCAACTTCTTCACCAGGTTAATCTTTTTGTACTGCGGATACTTTGGCTGCATTCAGCATCAAAAGTAGCTTTGCAATCGTTGTAAAATTTTTTAATATAATTGATTTACACATTTGGATCCAATGAGGAACTAAGAGCAAGACCAATCGTATTAAAGAATTTTACACTAGTTGCAAAGT
>NW_017289866.1:0-265 GCF_001594075.2 Trachymyrmex cornetzi
TATTCAAATGCTCGCTCCTTATCTGCATTCGTACGCGCTCGTGCCGCGGTAGTGTGAGTGCGCCGCTCACATTACCTGCCTCTTGTAGTGTGAGTACGTTCTCTCGCTCACACGCCTGTAAATCTTCTATTGTTACGAGTGGCGTAATTATTTCGATGACTTCTTCCGTTGTATTCAGCATGCTTACCGGGCACGTGTATTCATCGGGTGCTACTAGGCAATTGCCGATAAATATCCCTGGTCTAGTTTCCTCGGATTTTACTAT
>NW_017289867.1:0-265 GCF_001594075.2 Trachymyrmex cornetzi
CTGATGTATTGTACACATACACAATGCTTGTTGGCCTTTGCTTTATACAAGAAGATTACATTTGTACATGATTACAACATCGGTGAAGGTATATGTGTTAATTAGAATATGCCAATCGAAAATAGAACACACAAACACGGAATATAGTACTAGTCCCATATTAAAAACAGAAGAGGTAAATCTAACTTGAAATTCTAACAGAAAATGTATAAAATCGCCTGTCGTTTGCAGGATTCACCACCGTGAGATACGTTCAAAAAAACTC
>NW_017289868.1:0-265 GCF_001594075.2 Trachymyrmex cornetzi
CGTTCGCGCTATATTGATTTCAGAGTGAAAAGGCGTATCGATTTCTTTGATTGTTTATATTGCGGGCGAAAATGATTGTGATGTTGCGAAAATGAGTCGGATGAGAGTCGCACGCGAAGCAGATTAACTGCGATGAGATGACGAAGTTCACACCACAGCGTTCTTATTTTTGTCATCGGGGAGGAGCAGCGTGCTCCGCTGACGTTTGCGTCCCACGTCCTACCGTGGGTGTAGGTGTAGGTATGAGTTTATATGAGAGAAGATA
>NW_017289869.1:0-265 GCF_001594075.2 Trachymyrmex cornetzi
CTATCCTTATTTCCCACCCCTGCCACGTTCCAAAATGCTATCTTCCTTTCTTTCCTTTCCCCCTTTCCTTCCTCCTACCCTTCTTTACCCTCATTCCTCTGCTCCCTATTTCCCTTCCTCCCTCTTCTCTCTCCCCTCCTCTACCCCCTCTTTATTCACTCTCCCCCCTTCTTACCCCTCCTTCTTTGCTCTTTCCCCCTATTTACATACCTCTTCCCCCTTACTCCCCACCCCCTATTTCCACCATTCCCCTTCAATCCATACC
>NW_017289870.1:0-266 GCF_001594075.2 Trachymyrmex cornetzi
ATTTAAATAGAAAAATTTTTCATGTAAAAACACTTGGCGCTGCTAGATCTCGATCTCGATATATGTTAGAGGTAACACTCGCAGCTGCCTTACCGGCTATCGAGGGGCGCTGTCAGCGGCTTTCCGGTGCCGGTAGCGCCACGGGCTGATGGCGTCCACTTTCACTTATTATTAGATCTTTTTCGTGCAACGTACAATAAAGGTATTACGAGTTAATCAAGTCACGTAAGCTGTCATCATTATTAAACCTCTGAAGCGGCAATAAA
>NW_017289871.1:0-266 GCF_001594075.2 Trachymyrmex cornetzi
AGCATCACAATCATTGCAATTAATTTTATAAACAACATTCTTCTTTGACATGTTCGGTAACGGCACTTTATGTGTTTTAATGAATGAGTTAAGCTTGTTAAGACTAAAGAAAGCCAAGATCACGTTGAGATTCTTCATGATATCCTTAAATTTCTCGGAAATTTTCGACACAAAAGGGACCAAAAACCACGACTTTTTAACATCTTCAACGGGAGTTTCAGTCATAACTTTTTGTTTTGACGTCTTATTATATATTAATGATTTTA
>NW_017289872.1:0-266 GCF_001594075.2 Trachymyrmex cornetzi
ACTGCAAGGTTCACGAAACGTTGGCATTCCAAGAATGGATTTGAACACGGAGAAAACCCGCGATTGACACAAGATTGTCAACGAAATATAGCATTAGAAACTCATGAATAACAATTTAGAAAGGGAATGTTCAATTTTTAAATAAACCATTAGTGCTTCAAATTTGACTTAACAAAAAATAATATGAAAAATAAAAATTTTTTAAATAAAATTAGATTCTTTAACAAAAGTTCGATGTAGCTTTGTAAAAAAAAAGAACTTATTTA
>NW_017289873.1:0-266 GCF_001594075.2 Trachymyrmex cornetzi
TTTTTGTTATTTTATAAATAATACACAAATAAAATAATTAATTTAAAAAAGTTAAATTAAATTAAGATAAGAAAACATATGTATGGAAACATATACATTACAACATTACTCTAAAAAACTAACACTATGTTTGTAAAGTTACGTAAAATTCGATATTGAATACACTGCCTAAATTCATTTTTGAAAAGAGAATGGGAAAAGATAGACAGACTTTATTGTGGCTGATGCTGATTCCTGAGATATAAAAGAAGATTCGATATTGTCAA
>NW_017289874.1:0-266 GCF_001594075.2 Trachymyrmex cornetzi
AGGTTTGTTCTTTTTGCCTGAACTCGTTGCACTAGTTCAGAAAGTGTACACCGAAGCGTTCTTTTTGACATTAGTAACCGGTAGTGACGTCACAGAAGGCTGTTCTTTTTAGCAGTGCAACTGAACTCAGTACAGCAGTTCACTGTACTGCCTGCCCTAGGTCTCGAGCAGGGTCAGCCAGTGCAGTGCAGAGATCAGCCATAGATTTGTTCTTTTTGCCTGAACTCAGTGTGAAATTTATTAATTTGATTTTATAAATACGTGCT
>NW_017289875.1:0-266 GCF_001594075.2 Trachymyrmex cornetzi
GCCGCTTGGAATAAGCGCGGTACGCGGAGGATAAGTTAGAGATAGTCGGTACTCTTCTACCTTATACCGCCTGGGTTCTCTTTCTATCTTGTACCGCCCGACTCTGGCAGTCTGGCCGAGCGCGGTGCGTCATAGCTATAGCTATCGGTGGCTACCCCCACCACGCGCTACCAAGTGGTAACGCAAGCCAGAATCTGGCAGCCCTGGGGGTCGATTGTGTATCTTGAAACCTAGTGAAATTCATAAAAGTGAGCTTTCACTTGATT
>NW_017289876.1:0-266 GCF_001594075.2 Trachymyrmex cornetzi
ATTTGTGTTTTTGCTTTTCACGCCATAGTTAGTAAACCCAATTTTTAAAAGTTCCAACTGACCACAAACATGGAGAGTGATTGCGAGGAAAAGTGAATCATTACCTTCATAAATATGTATATTTCAATGTTGTATTAAAATATTTTAAATTGAAAATTTTTAATTATAACAGAAAGATTATCAGTTAAGATCTTCTGAACAATTGATTTAAAAAAATATAAATGATATTATGTGTAACAATTATAGAAAATACAACTACGGTATCT
>NW_017289877.1:0-266 GCF_001594075.2 Trachymyrmex cornetzi
GGCCCCACGAAGGTGCTGACCCGGCCTCGGTTCAGAAGAACGAGGCCGAGTTCTCCAGCCCATTGCAGGGTGCTCTCGCCCCTGGGGTCAGTGGCGGGGGACCCCCACTCAACCGAGTGGGCGTTGAAGTCCCCCCCACTATGACTGGCCTGGGGGAGCACCTCTCGATGTGCTCCCCCAGTGACCCCAGGGCTTCCTCGTACTCCCCCCTGCTTAAGCGAGGGGGGAAGTAGCACCCCGCAACGAGGACGGGCCCCCATTCCACC
>NW_017289878.1:0-266 GCF_001594075.2 Trachymyrmex cornetzi
TGAGAATATAATGGACGAACGTCAGTTGCATCAAAATCTGGACGTCCAAAAGTCAATAATAATATTCGAACAGATGAGAGAATAATAAACATTTTGTCATCAAATTCCTTTTTATCTGCATTCGAAATACGTTCAAGATTGTTAAATGAGGGATAAGGATAAGAATGCACCATATTATACCACTCTTGGTATCATAACAATATTACATTGCTTGATATATATATTTGAATATATTCAATAATTTTTTAAATTGTACTATATCTATT
>NW_017289879.1:0-266 GCF_001594075.2 Trachymyrmex cornetzi
AAAAAAAAGAAATAAAAAAAAAATTTCTGAGATGATAAATAAGATTATTCCTATTTTTAGGCCTTGAAATACAAATTTTGAATGGCAACCTTGAAAGGTTGCTTCTCGTGAGATATCCCGCCATCATATATATATACAAATAAGAGTACCAGGAATGGATAAATATAAAAAAACGCATTGTCTATATGAATGATATCATTTTTGTACTTGGTCAGATATATTGTGGAATCATCTAATAATAAAAATTAAGTTATTAAAAATTCTAA
>NW_017289880.1:0-266 GCF_001594075.2 Trachymyrmex cornetzi
TTTTAAAAGAAGGTAACCAATTTTTTATAAAAATGTTTATAAAAATTTTTATAAAAATATTGGATCGAAGTACATCAAAAAAAGAAGTACCGCCTTTAAGGCGATGCTAAAGCCTCCTGTTTTATCCACATTTCCATTCGGTGAAAAATCTTCGTATTGGATATACGGATTGCAAAAGTATTATTACATAAATTAATGTACGCACAAACAGGACCTCAGCTGCACTGGATCTCATGAGAAAAAAAATTTTTAATTCGTTAAAAATT
>NW_017289881.1:0-266 GCF_001594075.2 Trachymyrmex cornetzi
GGATACTGTATCGCCCGTTAACGAACTGTAAAATGATTCGCGCGGTGGTAACTCGGTTTCTTCAACTTTTCGATACAGTCAATGTATTCATATGGAAAAACACCTTTACGCGTGAGTAAATCGAAATCTTCCATGCTAAGATTAAAAAATTCTGACCTTGTAATTTTTAGTTTGCCTTTGTCGAGATACGACGCCAACTTATGGAGGCTTGCACTTAGAAATTTGAAAGAATCAATGAATCTTAATTTTATACAATTTTTCTGAAA
>NW_017289882.1:0-266 GCF_001594075.2 Trachymyrmex cornetzi
CAATCAAATTCTGCAAAATATTTCTAAAATGCTTATAAGCATGAAATTATTAAATTGCTATAGGCAATTTAATTTGTGATAGTATTACTATAGTTCTGTTGGTATAGCGTGTCAAGAAAAAAATTAATTCAGCACGCAGTTTGGCAGAATTTGATATGTAATATATGTATAAATTCACATCGAAATATTTATGTATTAAAGAATAAAGATCTAGTTTCGAACTTATATGGGCTTTATTTCCTATTGGTTGGGTATTCATGGACACA
>NW_017289883.1:0-266 GCF_001594075.2 Trachymyrmex cornetzi
TTTTCATTTTCTGTTTTCAATAGTCTCTTATTGTAAATTCTTATAGTACTTGATAGAGATACAAATATACATATTTGGCGTAAAATCTAGGGGAAACCGGGGCACCATGGATCACAGAGTATTATGGGTCATCGATTGTTTAACGTAATCTATAATGTTTAAATTGATACTACTGGTACTATACGACTATCACTTCGTTGCTCATAATTCTTATCTAGATGGCAGTGATTAAATTCCATTGTATCGAAAAGCATCGGTCATTAATA
>NW_017289884.1:0-266 GCF_001594075.2 Trachymyrmex cornetzi
GTGCCTAGTAGAAACCTTGTTAGGAGTATTAGGGCCTTAAGAAGAGGGGAGGCCAGGCTGGCGGTACAAATCTACACGGGCCATGGCTTCACCAACTACCATATGCACAAGCTAGGGCTTAATGATAACCCGAAGTGCAGGAAGTACGAACACGGAGAAGAGACTATTCTCCATGTCCTATATGAATGTCCAGCGTATGCTGAACATAGGCGGCTTCTATTGGGCTCGATATTTCTCGAGTCCGAGCAGGTATGTCAACTCCAGGT
>NW_017289885.1:0-266 GCF_001594075.2 Trachymyrmex cornetzi
CCCTCTCCCTCTCTCCGCCTTCTCCTTCCGCCGCATTACGCTGCTGCAGCGTAGGAGACGGCCGCCCATACCTTCTCCCTGCCGACCATGGCTTTGAGGCGGCAGGGAGAGGTCTTCCCCTACTTCCCGTCTCAGGACACCGCGCTTTTCCGCCCACGCCGGACATATCTCCAGCGTGTGCTGCGCGGTGTCCCGAGACTCGTCGCAGTGGTGGCATTGCGCTGTCGGCTCCTTCCCAATACGACACAGGGACTCACCGAAGCACC
>NW_017289886.1:0-266 GCF_001594075.2 Trachymyrmex cornetzi
TATGATGTTTCAGTAATTTTAATTAATTTACAAATTTTATAAATTTTCATTCTTGTTTTATAAGTTTCAAGAATCAAAAATTTTTGATGAATTACTCTTTTACTTCTTGAATTAAGGCATGTAACTTTTTTAAAATTTCAGTTTCCAATTCTTTTTCTTTTAATTGTTTGCGAAGTTTAGCAATTTCTTGGTCTTTTTTATCTACTGAATTATTTCGTTCATGTTTATGATTAGTTCAATTACCACTTGTTTGTTTTAAAACTTTT
>NW_017289887.1:0-266 GCF_001594075.2 Trachymyrmex cornetzi
TGCTTGATCTAGAAAATGTATAAATTTTCAAAAAATATTAAGCACGAAGATCAAACTCAGACCATATAGGCAGTTCATTTCTTATAAGTTGTGTATTCACATTACAATCTCAAGACATATTGTCTATTTAATATAATATATGTTTATTACTTAGATATGCGACCCGAATCTCAAGATCTTAAATGTAAATGCTAGATTTCCTGGAGCCAGACATGATGCTTATATTTGGAGTGCTTCTGCTGCTCGTGCTGTGATGGAACGCGCAT
>NW_017289888.1:0-266 GCF_001594075.2 Trachymyrmex cornetzi
TACGTTTCTAACCGTCGCGCGCGGCACGTTGAAGTAAACGCGTATGCATGTGATTTAAAATACACCTATAGAGATGTATTTTAAATCAGATGGACACACAGGATGCGCATTTACTTACAGGCAGATGATATTATCACTATTTTTTCCTTGTTTCACGTCCAATAAGCGATGAAGATACAAATAAGGTTAATGGTGTCCCCAAAACGCTCTACATCTACAAATTCTATATACATATATATATATTTATATACATATATATATATATA
>NW_017289889.1:0-266 GCF_001594075.2 Trachymyrmex cornetzi
CATCTGTGTGAATTGTGCAGTTGGTTTAGTGTTTTTACACATTCGTACATTACACAGATGTGTTAAACGTGATGCTGCGCATGCGCATTGGGAATATTTATCCCTTACTACCTTTCTCTCTTGCACAGACGTTTGCATCAGCGCGAGCTAGAGTCCCTTTAAGAGAGTCGCGACAATCTGAAATAAAATGGCGTCTAATTGGAACTCTAGTAGTAAAGAGACGCTAGACCCTTATACTACGAAGAGCGTAGAGTCACGGTGGCAGC
>NW_017289890.1:0-266 GCF_001594075.2 Trachymyrmex cornetzi
CAGGCCCTGAGGGCTAATGTAACGTCCGGAACGTCTTCCGCCTGATCAGGCAGACCTTATCAGAGCCTTATAAGTAGCCCCTTGTTGCGCCTCATATTTTTTAACGTAGTTCTGGTAGGGTACTATTACGGTACTAGTAGGGTATTGATTCTAGTGTTAGATTAGGTCATAGATCTGCGTTCGGAAACTTTACCCTAGTGTCCCCGTATATCGTTTTATCCTTATTTAACATTCGGTGAACAATAAGGATAAAATGATACGCGGAA
>NW_017289891.1:0-266 GCF_001594075.2 Trachymyrmex cornetzi
AGCAAAAATTTGCGTGTAGCAAAAATTTAGCATAGCTAAATTCCAGTCGTAACATATGGATACCTAACGTCGTATCTGTCAGACCTAATTTCCATTAGCTGCGAGGCTTAAATATTATTATTGTAACAGACAAGCATTTTGCTATTATGTCGATCTATTGATTATTGCAGCAAACGTTTTCCGTGTAGCAGACAATTTGGTAGCAAGTATAGTTTCAGCAAACCGTATTTAGCTGTGGTAGAGACAATTTTCTTTTACACGGACAT
>NW_017289892.1:0-266 GCF_001594075.2 Trachymyrmex cornetzi
ACCTTGCTTCCAATAATTCGTAGAAATCCGACATATGGTTTTTCTTCGAACCATGCCTCGTATTGAGTTTTATTGTTGAGCGATTTTGTTGGGCATCTATTTCGTAAGAACGTGGATGCGTTGATTACTTCTGCCCATAGTGATTGCGGCAGTTTCGCTTGAAGCATGAGACATCGCGCCATTTCCACCAACGTCCGATTCGTGCGTTCGGCTACTCCGTTTTGCTGAGGTGTATATTCGACCGAAAGTTGTCTCGCGATACCCTC
>NW_017289893.1:0-266 GCF_001594075.2 Trachymyrmex cornetzi
CATTTGAGTATTATCTACATCCTACTTCTTCGCACCTATAACAGCGTTTAGATTCTCATTAGCCCTGCATGAGATTTTATTTGTTTTGAGAGCCAAAACGTTCGAGCAAATATAATGTTAATAAAGGAGGATAACCACAACATTTGAGTATTATTTACATCCACTTCTTCGCACCTATATCAGCGGTTAGATTCTCATTAGCCCTGCATGAGATTTTATTTATTTGTTTTGAAGATTGAGAATCCTATATTTATACATTTATATTT
>NW_017289894.1:0-266 GCF_001594075.2 Trachymyrmex cornetzi
TACTAAGACATACGGCAAAACAGTTCCTTCAATAACTTCATCTGGCGGTGGTATGTCCGTTTCATCTTCTGCAAATGCTTGACCCATAATAGATCTTGACCATATGCCTCCATCGCTTTGGCGTCCTGTCGCTCCGATATCAACCAGTACAAACTTATAATCGCTATCACAAACAGCCATTAACACAATACTATGTGAACTCTTATAATTGTAGAAAGTAGAACCGGAGTTTGGTGGTGCCTAAAATAATGTTTTTCAATACAGAA
>NW_017289895.1:0-266 GCF_001594075.2 Trachymyrmex cornetzi
AATACTCAAAACAAGTAATTATAATGACCACTATCTTCCGATATTAAATTTCTGTTAGGGTTATTACAAAACCACTAAAATAAATTTGAAATAATTTATTTACATCGAAATAAATTTATTATTTACTGCAGATCAACGTAATATTAAAGCATATATAAAAGCATAAACACGTACAATATATCTGCATGAAAGTATATTTATACTATATATATATATTGTGACGTGACATTTTGTCCGTCACTGTGCGGACTTGTCGACGGCGGACT
>NW_017289896.1:0-266 GCF_001594075.2 Trachymyrmex cornetzi
GCAAATTTTAAAATATATTTAACAAAGATATTCAGATCAATAAGTACATATGCGGCATTCATACCGCAAAATTATACATGAAAAAATTCATGTTAATACAATTGTCATTATTCATTCTATTTATTTTTTTTAATTTTAAATTAGACCATCTCTACTTGACACGAGAAAATGCTGTAAGTCTAGCTGATGGTATGCCAAATACTTCTACATATCCCATCAATAATATTTCTATGACATATAAATATGATGTCCCAGTAGAACTTAGC
>NW_017289897.1:0-266 GCF_001594075.2 Trachymyrmex cornetzi
TCAGTGATACAAACTTATCGTTCAAAATTATAGTTGAGAATAATAAATATTACATTGTTACATCTAATTATAGCTCGTTCATGTTGTCGACCTGAGTGTTACTATTTATTAATATGTTTTAAAGAAAAAATATAATAACATTGCACGTGTGATTAAATTATGAACTATTATATAATATATTTACTATTATATACCAATATATGTATACCTACCATCTGCAGTTTAGTTACAAGTGGTTTAATAGGAGATATCATCTGTTGGAGTTC
>NW_017289898.1:0-266 GCF_001594075.2 Trachymyrmex cornetzi
CGCGACAACGCAATTCGATCGCTTGAAGTTTGCCGACCACGACGGTGCGATGCGGCGCTACATTACCGGTGCACCTCGTCCAGCGATCCTATTGGTGGACGTGCCACGTCGCGCGGCGCGAAGTTGCCAACGCTCGCGCGCGATTTATCTCGAAGTTAAGGCATGGACGTATAAATATCTGAACCATGAAGTAAGAATACATGACTGACTCGTATTGGCTTTCCTCCGGTCTGCGAATATACAAATATAGCTAGACCACTCTCCCA
>NW_017289899.1:0-266 GCF_001594075.2 Trachymyrmex cornetzi
GGAAGCGTAGACGCGCCACGGATCACGCTCGGCAGCTACCGTGAAATGCAATTGTATCATCGTACCCGCCACCCTTGGAAGGGAGACAGAAGAAGGACCGGATCGTAAGGCCGCAGAGCAGAGAGAAGGGCACACATCCGGGAACCCGGATTAGCAGGTTGTACCATTTTATATCATTGCTTGTAACCGCTGTTACCTAAAATAGGGACCATACTTTCACCATGCACCCCTTGCAGAGCACCGGAGGAGGCCAGAATTCCCGGCCA
>NW_017289900.1:0-266 GCF_001594075.2 Trachymyrmex cornetzi
TTAGAGTCGAGTGCGATGACCCCGTGCTGAATTTAACAAAAATAGAATATAGCGAAGAAAATACTGATAAAATAAAATGTAAAAAATTATGTAGTGTAAAATATTTCTTTTGGTTCAGAATTTATGGGGATAAAGGTAAAGACTGCCGTATCTTTCGATGATAAAATTAGAACTCGAATCACTGTACATATAAATAATTGGCGAAAAACAGTAGTTATATTTATTAGATATTATCACGTTGCGTGGCATTGTCATATCGTGATTAA
>NW_017289901.1:0-266 GCF_001594075.2 Trachymyrmex cornetzi
AATTTACCTGAAGAAGTTAATTTTCAGGATGTTATAAATTCATCTAAACCCATTAGTGAGTTTTACTTTTTTTAGGTGAATTTTTAGATAAATAGATTAATTTAATTAATAGAATTAAAGATTATATTTTTAATCCAAATGATTTATTAAATGTTTGCTATAATGTTTGTCTTTAAATATTAAATTAAACTTGTCTATATGTGTTAATATATATTTTTTAATTAACTATATACTTTTTTCAGAATTTAAAGGATACATTAAATCCA
>NW_017289902.1:0-266 GCF_001594075.2 Trachymyrmex cornetzi
ATCATAAACTAAAATAATAATCTCACAAATAAATTAATTAGTCATCGATTTAATAATAATGTTGATCAGCGTCCTAAAAACCTAAATGATTTATTATGAAAAATGTCACTTGAGCTTGCATTTGTATATTCATATATGAATATTACTAACAACAAATACCATGCAAAAGTCACTTCGATCGAAAGTGGCAATCTTCTCTCTTATTATATGTATAAACTAATTTGCTGTAAATATCATAACGGTATAACCTAAAATCACATCATTGA
>NW_017289903.1:0-266 GCF_001594075.2 Trachymyrmex cornetzi
GATATGGAGAAAGTACCTCCTGATATGCAGCAAAGAGATAAGAGGAAATTGGAGGTGGTAAACTACCTATGTGACAAATTTTCGACCATCCGCAGAGATAACAAAAAACGTCAAAAACAAGAGAACAACTAAAATTTTAATAAGAATATTAAAAAAAATTTCTGCAGAAGACATTGGGTGCATGACCAGCACTCTAAAGTTTTTAATAATATATTAAACTTTTCTTTTTTTTTTTATATATATCTTTTATATATTTTATGATATTG
>NW_017289904.1:0-266 GCF_001594075.2 Trachymyrmex cornetzi
TTATTTGTTTTCATTTTTTATTACAATCTACGTAAGTCAGCTCTTTCATAATAGTTTCGATTTGTATTTATTTAAATCTTATAAAACATTTTTCAACTTTTAACCGCGTTATTTAACTGTTCATTTTTATCATTTTTAATCATTTACCTATTTTAGAACATCTCGGATAGCCTTCTTGGAGATCTTGCATTGGTTTGTTGATATGATTCGCCATGCAGAATGACGTAGAAGACGACGGGCAAGGCGCAGATTAATTACTCATTTTG
>NW_017289905.1:0-266 GCF_001594075.2 Trachymyrmex cornetzi
CGTAGACAAGTATCGGAAGGTCTATTTGTATGTAATAAGGTATCAGAAACGTGTTCCCGATAGATAAACTTCGAAAATGTGTACTATATACAATTTTAATTTTTCGATTTTGAGTTCACAATGGCGTCTATAAGCTCAAAATTTTTTGAAATTTTACGAAATATTCAAAGGCAAAGGACGCTACTTCAAATTTTGAAAACTTAGTCTGCCATTGTAGGTACGTCAAGTTGAATTTTTGGATTCTGACTTCACATTCGTAATCAGCG
>NW_017289906.1:0-266 GCF_001594075.2 Trachymyrmex cornetzi
TAGTCAGGGATGCCTTACTCCGCAACCTTTATCTTCACACGAGATATTATGCCGGTTTCTATCTTCTCTGAGACTGTAGATACATCGCTTTACATAATTTTCCATAAGGTGAGATATCGTGGATTCAATAACAATTTTTCTTACTTAATATATCGGTGTTTTTAATAAGCTTTTATAAATCGTGGGAATCCGTTAGCTGCACATGATGGAATCGTGATATATTAATAAAAAATTATAATATTTAATTTTATGAATGTGAGCAACAA
>NW_017289907.1:0-266 GCF_001594075.2 Trachymyrmex cornetzi
ACGTATAAATATCTACATATATCTACATGTAATTTGTATGTAAGTTACGGACAAAGTCCGCAAGTTGGCAATGCTGACGTTGTACAGCAGGCAACTCGTACAATGTCAACACTGCTCACTATGCGGACTTTGCCCTTAACATGTACATCTATATAGATTAGTTCCAAATCTACCAGGTAAATCACCAGAATTATCATCTTTCGAAATTTTGTAACAAATTGAGATGTAAAATATTCACAACAATTTCGCTACAGTTTTCTTTATGT
>NW_017289908.1:0-266 GCF_001594075.2 Trachymyrmex cornetzi
TAAAAGTTCTTTAAGAAACATCTTGAATTTGTTTCACAGAGAACACTGAAAAATATCTTAAAAATGTCTTACATCGATTTTATCGGTATATTCGGCAACTTTTAAAAATTAATATGTCGTTAACTATTGCGAAAATTGTAAAATGGTAGAGGCCTTTTCGATTCAGTTTTTTTATTAGGAATAACACTATATAATTAGTGGGTGTTATTTAAGAAACACGCTGTATATACTTACTTATTAAACAAATGATGTCATAACTTGACAAT
>NW_017289909.1:0-266 GCF_001594075.2 Trachymyrmex cornetzi
GAATTGAAGGCAGAAAGAAATTAGCTTGACCTGTAGAGCTGGACTAATATTATGCGTGATCTCTAAAACGTCACTGGAAATATGTTCTAAATTCCGATCTAGTTTATGCTGGTCAAATAATGAAAGAGAAGGGAATAATAATTCTGATGCTTGTTTTTCTTTTTTCAATTAAAAGATAATGTCGTAGTTGCTATAATCGACTGGATAGAGTGAAATCATAGACATAGAATAGACAAAACGTAGATAACAATGTCTTACAATTATTC
>NW_017289910.1:0-266 GCF_001594075.2 Trachymyrmex cornetzi
ATTATTATTAGGACGTGATTCCTTGCTGTGCTGCTAATGTCTTGATTAAATAATTTAACGGAGGTAATCTTACTAATAATTCTTGTTTTTATAATTGACTTTTTGCTTTTATTGACAAATTATTATGTTAACTAGAATCATTAAGTTTTATTTTAATTTATTAGGTTGACTAGAATACATTACATAACAATTCTTGTTCTTATAATTGACAATTTGCTTTAATCTAATTTTATTATTGTTAACTAGAATCATTAGTTTTATTTTAA
>NW_017289911.1:0-266 GCF_001594075.2 Trachymyrmex cornetzi
TATGGATACTATAATTTATAAGGACAAATTTTATGAAATTGTAATATTGGATAATGTCGCGATAAGGTGTGATTATATTTAAATTTTAATATTGATAATGATCTGATGAATAGATCGAAACGTATATATTTCTGACTATATGTAATTTTGTAAATAATCGATAATCGCTAATACTATCTGGCGCACGTGGAATAAGCCTTGTAATTAAAATACAAGCGCGAATAAGGAAGGAATCAAATAATTCTGACAACGAAGTAATCTGTATA
>NW_017289912.1:0-266 GCF_001594075.2 Trachymyrmex cornetzi
ACCGCGATTCGACTCTACAGATCGGCCAGGTGTATCGTTTTGATTTGTTCGCGAATCCGTCGCTACGTCCGTCGAACGCAACCACGTTCGTGCCTAGTGTGCGCTAACGCGACACGATCTTATGTACCGCTCATCACGGCGACTTACGTGTATGAGCTGCGCGAAGGTCACTTGGAGCAACGTTGCCGCTCTTTGTGAGAAGCGTGAGAGTGATAATAAAGTTCTGTATCCAACTAGTCAATTGTAGTGCGCCGTTTCTTTATCAC
>NW_017289913.1:0-266 GCF_001594075.2 Trachymyrmex cornetzi
CGAGAAATGTTTTACTCTATAAACCGATGAAGCTATTATATCAGTTCAAAGTTTTCTCATGCAGACGGCGAGAGACTTCAATAATTAACGTATTAACATTTACGTGGGAAATAGGAGAGGGGATTACAAATTAGCTAATTATTTCGCTCACCTACTTACATATCTCTTGTCAGAGTTCCTTTTCGAACGAAAACTTTTTTCCTCGCAATTTCATTGCAGGATATGATTTATTTCCTGCTGGTAAAACGAATAAATTACCGTAAGAC
>NW_017289914.1:0-266 GCF_001594075.2 Trachymyrmex cornetzi
ATTTTCGAAACAACTACTGGAGAGTCACCTGTATCCTCTTAAGTACTCCCCGTTGCCGTTAAACCATATAACCCTATCTCGTGTCAAATATGTTCTAATTCCTTGCACAAGGCTGCACATACACACACACACGCCCAATTACGCTAACGAAAGCCAACATCTCACAGAGTTTCCCTTTCCCCACTATTTAACCACATCCTCTTTTCTTTTTACCCTTTCCTTTTCACTCTTTTATTCTTCTCGTCTATATCTCCCGCACACTCTCT
>NW_017289915.1:0-266 GCF_001594075.2 Trachymyrmex cornetzi
TGTTAAACAAGGACAATGGATGCATCATGCGCATCATGCGCGTTACGGAACGCACCTATAGTCTCCCTTCCTGCACAGTACTTTCTCCACGTCCGGTGATACATGTCCGGATGAGTAGCGCGATGCAACTCGTGCTTGTAGAACCCTACAGCGAAAGATCAGTCACTCATTGTCAGTCAGTCGATAAATCAGTCCTCTTTAACAAAAAAGAGTTATAGAGATTTAATCAGTCAGTCAGTAAGTCAGTCAGTCATGTAAAATCTGTG
>NW_017289916.1:0-266 GCF_001594075.2 Trachymyrmex cornetzi
GTATTTGCAATTTTGTTTCTATTTTTTTATCGAAGTAAAAAACGCATGATTAGACGAGATCCTTAACGTTTTCGACGGTCTCCTATTCAATTTGGTAATGTTCTATAAAATTTGGTAGTGTCTTTTTTTTCATCAAAATAATAGAATTTTTAATGGAAATATTTACTGCTTGATGCAGTTCGAAATACATCAGTATATATATATTTTTTTAATTCTATGTAACGATTTCACGGGACTGAAGTCTTTCGCGTCGCGGAAGATATGTC
>NW_017289917.1:0-266 GCF_001594075.2 Trachymyrmex cornetzi
AGATAAAGTAAGAGCCGATAGATTTATTATCCTGGTTGATATTGGACGACTAAGACAAATTTATGCATTTACGAATCATTCTTTGCCATCAGCCATTATGGATCAATCCCGGTTGGATGGACTGATTAAGATATAAAATTTTGCGTGAGTATAAAGTTCAGCGCTCGGAATCAGTTGCCCTTTTCGGCCAGATTTGTGAGGAGACGCCTACTATCCCCCCACTACCGCTCCAGACTCTACGCCCGAGCCGCCGATCGTGCGTGTAA
>NW_017289918.1:0-266 GCF_001594075.2 Trachymyrmex cornetzi
AAAAAATACCTTCTTATTTACCCATAAACTGCTTGATAAACAATCAATACTTACAACTTTTACATATTTATAAATTGTATTTCTTTATGATTATTTATCAAAATAATAAAATATATGCATTTCTGAAAAGTATCAAATCATATAATCATATAAATAAATAATTTATTTTTATTATCTTGAGTTATTTTCGTTCTTACAAATCTCATCTCTCTCTCTCTCTCTCTCTCTCTCTCTCTCTCTCTCTCTCTCATCGAAGATAATATAAT
>NW_017289919.1:0-266 GCF_001594075.2 Trachymyrmex cornetzi
TTTCTTCCTTTTTATGAAATGGAAAAACTGGTTAATTCTTTTATGCCTTATGCAAGAATCTCTGTTCCTGCTCTTATATTTTTGTATGTGTTACGGGCCTTAGATTACAACGCTAATTACTGCGAGAAGACGGAACAATTGTTTATTGAAGTTTATTAGTGGTTTAAATCCAAGCAAAACTCGTCGAGTAACACGGCAGATTCTTGATACATACGTTTACCTCACGGGAGAAGAGAAGGAGTCTTTACCGCAGTAAACGCACGCAC
>NW_017289920.1:0-266 GCF_001594075.2 Trachymyrmex cornetzi
CTAAGTTTTTTTACTACAGAGTATGGACCTTCCCAACTACACTGTAATTTAGGAGCCTTTCCTTTAATTCTTCGAGGATTGTACAACCACACTCGCTGTCCTACTTCGAAATCTATTCGTCTGGTCTTTTGATCGTACCAAGATTTTGTCTGTGAAGATTTAATATCTAGACGTTTCCTTACGTCTTCATGGAGTTCCTCCAACCTTCTTTTTACCTTACCGGAATACCCCTCAAATGAATCTGACCTCTCCTCATCAGGTGGATT